>NC_039264.1:15675018-15975018 GCF_003368295.1 Carassius auratus
GAGTTTTTACAGAAGGGAGTCTTTCAGATCTCAGCTAAATGAAAATAATGGCTTGTTCAGCTGCATCGAGCATACAGGTGCTGTGTTCGCGACTGTAGTGGAAATAAGGCACTTAGGATTGTTTGCAAGCCGGTCTACATCTTAACAATGACAGGACAAATCTGTGTGATGCTTAAAGAGGGACTATAGCATATATATGTATATATATATAAAGAAGCATATAGTTTATTTTTTAATCCACGTTCAGATCAATTGATTTTACCCCCCTAAGGCTTACGTACCATCAGCAGCATCAACTTCTCTCTAAAATGGCATCAGTGTGTTTCTCCGCTCTGAGTGATAGTTTGCTTTCTGCACACAATGCAAAAAAAGAAAAAAAGAAAATGGTCTCTGCTCAAGGCTTTTCTAATAGCCTACATATGACGAATTCACACCACAGTAATCTTTAAAAAATATCTAGCGTGGACAAAATGATCTTATTGAGCAGCGTGGAAGCGCAGCTGAACTGCTCACATCAACTTTACTGTGCTTTTATGGTATATTATGGCACTTTTTTTGTGCAGACATCAGATTGGATTCTTATAATTCTGTCTGTATAGCATGGCGATACAAAAAGCATGGTGAATCACATGGAGGACTTTGAAAAGAGAAATTCAGAATAAGAAATTTGAATTCATTTACAAAACGAGGCCTGTGACTGTTAAGAGTATGTCATCAATTTGATGAATATTAAGCATATTTTATATCTTGTTATTGTAATACAGTGATGAAAATCCAGTGTTGTTTTTGTTTTCATTTGTAGAGCTTTTTTCTAGAGAAATTTTACTTAATAACTTTACATAAATTTAAATATATTAAAATTTAATTTAATTTTAAATAAACTGGAGAAAAAATACACTTAGTTTAAAAATGCTTAGTTGTTTTACTATTATCACAATGTAAAATAAATTAATTAATGAGTTTATAAATAAATACATAAAAACAATGTGTATATATATATGTATATATATATATATGTGTCTATGTGTGTGTGTGTGTGTGTGTGTGTGTGTGTGTGTGTGTATATGTTTTTTTATATCAATGGAAGTAAAAATTAGTAATTGTTGTATACGATTTTAAAATTTTACAGCCATTTGAATTATTTAATTGAAAATATAACCAGTGTTTAAATTGGCTTAATTGTCTTAATATGAAAAAAAGATAATTTGCATATTAAAAAACTAAAAACATTTATTTATTTTTGTTATATGAATGACATTACTGTAAGTTAAAAGTGGATATAGACCATTGCATAAGTCACTGTATGCCCACCACTATATCTCAGTAACATAATCCTCTGAAGCAAACTCATCCAAGTCTTCTTCAAACAAACCCAGACTTTCTTCCATTGAAAATTCTCCCTTCAAGTCACACAGACTGTGGCAGTTCTGAAGCCGGCCAGCTTTTTCTGCAGTCTGTTGATTTTATGCTAACATCTGTACTGCTGGAGGCCTTTCCAGGTTGGATACAAGGTCTGAAAAGCGATATGTATCTGCTCCGTTTTTTGTGAAGAAAACTACTGACAACAAAAGGAATTTCTGCTTCCATCGATGGTAGACTAGAAATGAAATGATTTTAATTCAAAAGTACTATTGATTAAAAAAAAACATACTTGTAATGCGTTTGGATGATGAAAAATGAATAAAGAATTGATCCTAAATCACATTTAGCAGCAAAGGTCTGTTAAGAAGCATGAATTGATTACTTTTCCATAATCTAGTGATGTGGAATAAACTGCTGGTGTTGAGTGTAGCACAAAGGCCTTGATTCAATCCATAATTACCATATACAGGTATCTGCTTATGTAAGATTCAGTTGCATATTGGATTACTGAGGTGAAGTCTTGGTCATTTGTAGTGGACTCGAGTACCATATGGATGAATATTCAATGATGAGGAGAGCTATCTCATGAATATTCAATAAGGTTGCGTTTTTGCTCCAGTGAAATATCTGTGGCCACTGTGATTTGCTATAGACAGCATCGGTTCATGCTGATGGGGACTGACACTGGGTGTTTCCTGATCATTTGCTGCAGTATGCAAAGTAAGGAGTCAAGGTCTGGAAGGGCAAATCAAAAGCCAAGCTCAAAATCCAAATTGGCCGGCACGTCCACAAAAACACATCCCCTTCCCTCTCTCTTGATGCAGAGATATGATGTTTTCAATGCTAATGGCCAAGGATGTAAATAGTCAACATTTCTTTCCTAGCAAACACGAGAGATGCAAATCAAAAAAGAACTGACTTCACATTAAGAAAATGTGAATCTTGTAGGGTCAAACTGTGAGCTGTCTTATTTTCTGTTCATTTTATATAAAGGTTCCTTTTCTGCACCACAATTTGGGTCTAAACACGGTTTTTAATCCTGTATTTAATTTTGTGTTGATTGTAAGCACAATACTTTCTTTTTATTGCCAATTTCTGTTAGAAAACTGTAATTGGACTATAATGAGACTGAATTGAACACCTCTCAGCTCCTCAAATTATCCAGACAGGGTAATTACAAAGTAATCATACTCATTCTGGTAAACCGGATACCAAGGAGTCCAAAAAAAAACAGACAAACAGAAAAAACCTTGTACCGTTTCCCAGTTTTTCCAAGTTTGCTTATAGTTTTTAATCCTGATTATTATTATTATTATTATTATTTGCCTGATTTTATTAAATAATTTAACAGCCAGTGAGCTTCAGTCAGATCCGGAGCACATGTGAATCCAAATAGCACACCGATTTACCGTTAAAAACGTGACCTGCTGGTCAAATTACAGCCGTGTTCTTCCTGATGTAGCATTACTGTTTATTAACCCTCTTGCTTTCTCTTTCCGCCCTTGTTTTCTCCATGACACCTTGAGCCCAGATGCTTTTTTTTACATGAGACTAATAGGCTGGCTATATTTGACCATGCCATTAATCATAGCAGTGGCCAGGGATCCTGTCAATGGGTCCCAGGCTCTAAATGGTAAATTATCTTATCTCTCTGCAGGCTAACCAAACAGAAGGGATATTTATAGATTCTCTCCTGGACAGGTATGATGTTTTACATAACCCAATAAAACAGGCTGTCTGTGATAGATATTAAAAGTTAAATATATAAATATAAAAGCTAGAGCAGCGTGACGTACATTTATAAGATGGGGATTGCATAAATGTTGCAAAGCACCTACATGTCGAAAGCTGATTAGTATTCAACAAAGACTGTGGCTGTTTGCAAGTAAATATGAATGTACCACACATATATTTGAAATAATGTGTGCCTACAACCTCTACAAATAGTTGTTGCCATTGAATTTAAATGAAATGCTCAATGTTTCAACAATATAGACACTATATATATATATATATATATATATATATATATATATATATATATATATATATATATATATATATATATATTTTTTTTTTTTTTTTTTTTTTTTTTATAAAACAGTTTTATGATTTTTCTACAAGACCTAATGTTTCTCATACCCCTCCTTATTTTACTAAATGTCTCCAGGATATTAATATTTGGATGACTAATATTTTTTTTTAATCAAAATTTAAAAAAAATTGTTTTTGTTGGAATATTTCAATTTTAGTTTTATTATTATTGGTTTTGTTGGAATATTTTAACATGCTGCTAAGAAAAAAAATGTTTTCAGAGTTTTTGTTTTCATTGGAACATTTCAGTGGGATTACGAAATCTTTTCTTTTTTCTTTGAAAGTCTTTTGTAATTTTTGTTTTTGTTTTAGAAAACAGTTTGCGCAGATTAAAAATACATTTTCAGATCCAGTCTCAGTTACTCATGGCATTCCACAGGGGTCAGTGTTGGGTCCGCTTTTATTCATCATTTATATTCTACCTCTTGGTCGTATTTTTTGTTCCTATGGTATTAATTTACATTTTTACGCTAATGACACACAAGTGTACATTTCTACAAGACCTAATGTTTCTCATACCCCTCCTTATTTTACTAAATGTCTCCAGGATATTAATATTTGGATGACTAATATTTTTTTTTTAATCAAATACCAATAAGACAGAAGCCCTCCTTGTTGGTTCTAGGTCTGTCATATATAAAACTCAATCCTTTACTTTTTCTTATTGATAATTGTTCAGTTAATTTTTCTGCCCAGGTGAAAAGTCTTGGAGTTATACTGATTGCTTTGCTTTCGTTTGAGTTTCTTTGGTGGTATGGCTTTTAGTTGTGCAGCGCCGAAGCTATGGAACTCTTTACCTTAGCACATTCGCCAGCTGGATTCTATTTCTCATTTTAAAGTTCAGATAAAAATGTATTTGTTTAGAATTGCTTTTAATAATTTTTTTTTTTTTTTTATGTTATAATGCTTGCATTTTCTGTTTAGTTTTATTGTACGGTGTCTTTGAGTGTCTTGAAAGGCACCTATAAATAAAATGTATTATTATTATTATTATTATTATTAATCTTGATTTTTGCTTTTTTGAAGGTCAAGTTGTGTCTTCCAATATTATATTAAGAAAAAATATATATATATTTTTTTTTTTGGATCATGTACTGTAAACTAAATAAGTCTCTTAAATTTTGTGTCGATTTTATACATAATAGTTTGTTTATTGCCAGTTTAAGTTAGAAAATGTAATTGGACTATAATGAGAATGAATTAAACACCTCAAATCAAATTATCCAGACATGGTAATTAGAAAGTAATCCTAGTGAACCGGCATCAAAAACACACTCATTGCTGTACTATTGCTGAGGTTGTGGTTTCCCTCTTGGGGCCAGTGGAATGAATCGGTCTGGGAGCTATATGATGACTCAAGAAAAACAAATTCCATCTGTGCCTTCTTTTGGAACAAGAACAAAAATTTAGGATGTTATGTACAGTAGCTCTCACCAGAGACAGAATGCAATGAATATGCTGTAAACAGTCCGCTAAGGACTAAGTGTTGGCTTAAATGACAGTTTTGTCAGAGAGTGTCAGCTGTGCTTGAGGTTGCCAGTGGCACAAGTATATTGTGCTTTGCTGAGAGTTGTCTGAAATGGCACATTTGCATTTATATGCATAAAAACAGAGCGTTCATGGCATGCAACAGTGTCTCTTTTGTCAGACCAGAGAGATTTTCAATCAGTGCTACAGAGACACTTATTTGTAGATGACAATTAGAGTCAATTTGATGTTGAGTGTCATTTGAATCATAGTTGCAATTAACCAACAAGTTCAGTTGTTTACAAAGTGTGTTGCAAAAAAATTTAAACCTATTTAGTCTTGTTTAATGGACCACCCTGTATGGGTTTAGATTTGGTACTCATCATGTTTCTATATCTACTGTCACATTTTATGCTATTTTTATTCAGACATTTGTTTTCTTGCTTGCTTTTCTTATGTTCTTCAACTTCAGACAGTTTATGTCCTACTATTTATTTATATTTTCTTTGTTTTTTTCCTTCAACTTCTGGCACTTTTAAGTCCCGTTGGTTTGTTTGTTTATCATGTAAACAGAGCCTTTTATATTGCAGTGGCCGGATTGTTTGTTTGTTTGTCATGTTATATTCTTCAAATTCAGACACTATATTGTTCCATTGGTTGGACTGATGTTTGTTTTATTATTAAAATTTGACATCCAAGTTGTTTATTTATTTATGTATTATTTGTTTGTTTGTTTGCTTTGTTGCTTATATTGCTTTGTGCACTTGGAGACAAAAATGTAATTGAAGAGCTTGAGATAACATAAGCCATGAAGTGTATGAAGAAAACAAAATCTAAAGTTTAAAGGATAGATATTACTGTTAAATAACATTTTTAATGTGTGTTATTTAATATCATGCTAAAATTACCAAATTAAACACAAAATGTATGTAAAAAATGTTATGTAAGTGTTTATTTGGCTACACACAATGCTATAATGAAATTTGTCTCATAGATACAGTCAGTCATTCATTTTAATTAAAAAATAAAATAAAAATTCAGCAGTTGAGGTGTGGTAGAATTGAAAGTGCACTGCAAATTTTCATTACTTTAAGGAAAAAACGAATAATAAAGGGCCTTGAAACGTGTCCTTTTGCGTCACAAAGCGGCTGTTAAAACCTTTTCCTTGCATTTCATAAAATGCATTGTTACCCCTGCTTTGCACAAGGAACATCTGAAATGTAAACAATCTGTCTTATTTGCGCGCCGGCGTCTTCAGGCAAGCGGTGAAGCTAAGCAGCTAAGTTTAATGGGGCGTCCCCCAGGGCTCTGTGTCTGTCACTTTCCGTTGAGCACGCGGTAATGGCAGTCTCATGCTTTCCCTTACTAAAAATGACTAAAACCTCGCCGGTATCACCCCCGTGAATTGCATACTGTGTATTGCTGGTCTGTTCTTAAGGGTTTGCCGTGCAGGTACAACACTCTGTGACACTGCAGTAGAAGAGAGATCGTTCATGCTTGTCAATCTGGCTATTTCATATGAGTGTCTCTATGGCAACAGCACCAATGGGGGAGGATGAAGGGAAATTTATGAATGTTTGATATTTACTGGAGGTTTGATGGTGGGCAGATAAGTATTACATGAAACTGAGGAGCAGTTCAATTGAAATGAGTCTGAGTTGTTTACTTACCATCATAGAGCTCTTTGAATAGATGGATGTGATTCAACACAACCCCACCCTTCACCACCCCAAAAATGTATGTTTTTCATGGCACGCCGTTTCTGCATGTTCCCATGTATTTTCGGTTTTCAAAAACAGAACTCGGTCTTTGACTCTGTGAAATTCTGAGAGGGCCTTAGAGAGTGTCTCTGCTGGAGCATGACCCAAATTCATTAGCTGCATGTTGCCTCCATCAGCTTCCTCGCTCGCGAGCATGTTTAAAGCAAAAGCGGTTAAAACCTGACTTTAAAGGAATCTGCCTGTATGTACAGTGCTTGAAGAAAGCTCCTACAGTATCAGCTATTATTCTATGCAAATAAATGCACAGATTAGTCTTTTTTTGTGTTGTATTTGTTTTGAACCCTTGTAGTTCCTGTAGCTCGACTGTTAAAGCTATTATGTTAGCAGTAGCAATTCCCAAGGAATTTGTGTAGCGACAAAACTTTAAAAACCAATGTGTAAAGCAAATGTCACTGGTTGAGGAGTAAATAACTAAAAGTTATTTACTAATATAACCTACAGTGGCTTAGATGTTTTTTTTTTAAATTGCATAGCGTTTCCAGTAACTGCTTTTCTGACAAACTAGTGCTGTAGTGCAACACAATAAATTATTATTTTTTTCTGAATAAGTTCACTCAATACTGGCCATTTCATTAGGGACACCTTGCTTTTACCGGGTTGGCTTCAAAACTGTCTAAATCTTCACGTCATTGATTCAACAAGGTTCTGGAAACATTCTTCAGAGATTTTGGTCCATATTGACATAATAGCATCACGAAGTTGCAGATTTGTTGGCTGCGCATCCATGATGAATTCATAACCTTCATATCTTCTTAAAGTTAGGATAGCCTTGAAATAAGTAAGGATTTATTGGGTTACAACATTAGCCACATTTAATAAATAGTATTTAAATGGCGTGTATGAGTTTTCTTAAGGGGCAGCGTTGACTGATAATGTCTAATGTGAAAATTTAGTAACGACTCTACAGAAACGAGTCAGATAGGGCACTCATTTTTATTGCCCAATTACAATTTGGTTACTGCATCCAATTTTTTGATGACCAGTTTACATCATCTGTTAAATGCGAACCATATCCGGTTATATGCATGTTGACTATACACCCAATGTAGATGCACTGACCCAGAAACAGGGTTCTGCGAAACAAAACTATTCTAATCGCTAATCAAAAGCTAGCGCAGTTATGGTTTTCCTTCTTCCAAGTCACATTCCGGAGAACCCACCCACATACTAAAGAACAACCCACAACAACAATATAAAAGTCGCCCAATTCCATGGGAAAACAGTGGCAACAGTGCTGGGAGCATCCACCTGAGTCGACATCCTCAAATTTGCCATCTTTTTTTTTCAGTATCACGGCAGTCGAATTGGTTCATTTCACGGTTTTGACGGGAATATCTAATCTGTCTGCTTACATGGTAGACTGACATGCACGTATATGATTCCTATCAGATTTATTTCCACATACAGTTTGAATGAGCCTTTAAAGATTTTTCCTGCTTACATGTTCATGGGTCATATCAGATATGGACCATGTGGGAGAAAAACAAAATTGGAATTGGGTCACTTGAACCATGTAATGTAAATGCGGCCACACTCACATAAAATCATATTTGTTAGTAGCTTTTAGTATTTATTTTTTCAAAAGGGTAGCTCACCTAAGGACAAGCTTGCAGTTTTGTAAAGCTAGTTTCAAAGCCGCTTCCCCAGCACTGGACTAAACATCAATGTGCAGTGCCTTTTTAAAATCATGCGACACAGTTGCAAACGCACCCTGTGCTCATAAAACACAGAAACGCTGGTCCCTCACAAGAAAACATCAAGGGGGAATGGACCAAAGCGAGAGGAGCTCGGATTTCAGGTTGATCTCTCTTCCTTTGTGTCTGCCTTTCTTTTGTCCTCTTGAAGTGGCCTAGTTCCCCAACCTGCCCCAGTGAAACACGGTGCTGTGCGGGGAAACACAGCAACTGAAGGGTTCAGACATGAGTCTTTAGCTCAAGGAGGCCTTGGGGGTGTTTTTCATCAGATGCTGTGAAGCAGGACACCAGCGCACAGATTAGACATATCGCTGATGGACTCTTGTGTGGGATTTCACTGATGAAGGGTGAGACTGAGGCGTTTGGGTTCAGTAAAGCTCTTGCGGGATGATGCCGCATGCAAGGCGAGTGATGACTGGCCACATTCGGGTCTGATTCTTGTACTTGAACGCAGTTGGAAACAACAGCACAAGATGGATGTTGTGTTTGAAGTTGGGAAGACCACAGTTTGTCTTAGTGGTGCTCGCTTGGGTTAGGGATGTAAAAATAGGCAAACATTGAGGTTACTTCAACAATTATTAATAACAGTAATAATATGTTTTATAAATATTATTTAATACATGCCCATAACATATTATTAGACGTATAACAATAAATATCTAACTGTCTGTCTGTATATCTGCTTGTATGTGTTTTTTTAATATATTAATAATAATAATAATAATAATAATAATCCCAGCTAAAAAAAAAATTTTTATCAAATAATATTTTGCTAGTGTTTTGAAAATATTATTTATTGTTTGGTTTTTAAATAGATGAATAATGATAATAATAATAATAACAGCTTGAAAAATATTCTAAGAATGTTTTGCTAATGTTATGAAAACATTATTTCTAAATGTTCTCAGTACAATCAAAACATACTTTTATAAATGTTTATTTTTTTCCATCAACATTAGAGAAAACATTACACAGGCATAATTTTACAAACGTTGTGGGACTAAAACTTTGAGGGGAAAATACATTTGAATGTTTATTGAAACGTGAAATAAGTATTAGTTATTATATTAAAAAACATAGTAGAAAAACTAAAATGTTTCAGAAAAATGTTCCGTAAATGATGTATAAATAAATAATAAATGATATTTGTTCTAACTTTTTGATAACGTTTTCAAGGACCAAATAACTTTGAATGGCCATTCTGTGAACATTCTATTTATATTCTATTAAAGAATGTTTGATCTTTGCAGAACGTTGCCAGAACATTCCATGTTTGCTGGGATACTACTAGTAGTATTAATATTATAGGTAGCACTTTAATATAGGAACAATTCTCACTAGTTGCTTATTAGTATGCATATTTACTAGCATACTGGCTGTTTGGTAGTACTTATAAAGAACATATTCTACATCCCTAATCAACAGCTAAACTTGCTACCCTACCTTAATAACTATTAATAAGCAGTAATTAGGAGTAAGAGGCAAGAATTGTAGTTAATAGTGAGAACATGACTTTAAAATATAGTGTTAACATATTAAAATGTACAGATATGATTCATTCAGTTATTAGCTGGAACTCAAAAAAAGTTGTGGATTAGTAATAAAAATTTGTTGATCAAAAAGTGTGGGATCCATAACTTTATAGCTGCATTGTGATCTCACCACCTTTGACACGGCAAGCATCGCTCACATTTTCTGAAGAGACTGCAAAAATGTAGTTTTAATGAGAGTAGCTTTATGTGATATAAGACGCAAGACTGTTAAAAGTACTTTTGTCTCAAAATATACAAGGAAATGATGCAGCTGGATTTCAGCGGACTGTCTGGTGCTTTCAACGTTTTTCAGAAAGTCCAGTGTTTTATTGTGTCTTTGGTCTGAAGTGGGTGACGTGCCGTGAAATGTACCACTCCGGCAACTCTCAAGGCTGGAGTGGATGAAATCACCCCGGACTCATTCATTCCTTTCCAGCTTGTAGTTGTTTTATGGCTGTGTAGGTGTATGAATTACAGGTCCCATTTGCTTTGCCACAGGGAAAGTTAATGTACAGTCTTGCGCAATCAAATGTCTGCTGCTTTTCACATCTTCGTACATGTCTGAACTGGCTGAATAAAGAATAGCTTTGAATGCTAATGGATCTTTCAGTCAATAAGACAAATTCTCAAGATACTGGTTTCAATCATCCTAACAAATCATTCGCTTAATATAATAATAATAATAATAGTAATAATAATAATAATAATAAATATTAATATATGTTAACGACAATGATAATTATAAATAAGATTATATTTATTTATTTACTTGATTGCTTTTTAGCATTATTTATTTTTGGGTTATTATTACTATAATTATTGTTATTGCTATTTTTGTTGTTTAAACAATTGTTAATAAATTAATGTTTTTAATAATAATGGTAATAAGTATTATTATTATATAGAAACAATTATTATTTACTTTTATTCTTTTTTGTTTTAAATTTAGTATTATTATTATCACCATTTACTGATTTTAAATGATCATTAAATTATTATTACTGGCTATTTTTTTAAGTTAATCAATTAATTATTGGTATAAGCAAAATCCATTATTGTGGAAATGCCACACTGGCATTAAAAGAAGATGTCACATGTGAAAAGCGCTCGATAATCGGTCTGAGGCCTTTCTATGCGTAGTCACTAATCCAGGCTGACATTTGAGCAAGCATAACTATTTAAAAACCAAAAACAGTCATCAGGTGGCCAATCATAACACGTTTGTTCAGTCACAGCCTCTTAATTTTTTCTGCTGGATATGCTTTCAAAAAAGCTTGGTTAGTGTTTGTGTCCTTGCGTACTGATTCCAACATAATCGCCAATCATACCACTACCAGTGGCGGGATGTTGCAATTAATCTCATTATGTGTCTTTTATGCATTCATTTGCATAATCCCAGCCTACATTTGCTTTCTGACTGGAACATCCTTAATTATAAATGCACAAGGATTAACCTACACCAGTTTCCACTTCATCATTGATTTAAGGAGAACCATTGAGGGACATGCACACTGAATAGTCGGCTCACATCCACTTGTATCTGTGGTCAGCATGTAGACCACCTGGACTGATGAGTCACGTAAATTGCACATGTAGAGCAGGCGTGGAAATGACAAAGGTTGATAAAGGGACAAAGAGGTTGCTAGACCTGCAGGTGTCCAACTCCTGCTGTTGTCAGGTCTGAATTAACTTGCATAAACAGACCCACAGATGTCTGTGTTCTGACCAGGTGCGACAAGTAGCTGAAAGTCAACATTTTTTGGGAAGTTACAAAATCGCAGCCAAACAAAAATATGTTTGTGAGCAGAACTACCCAAATCTGGTCTTATTATTTGGTGCACATTTTTCACATCCGAACAAAAAGATATACATTTCATAGAAAGACATATAGTTGCAATAATGAGTTATTGTAATTGCAATTTTTATCTCTAAACTTTGTTCCACAGAATTTTTAAATAAAAAATATTACTTTTTTTAAAGAAACAAAGTCAGAATTGTGTATAAAGTCACATTGAGAGATACAATGTCAAAATAACTTGAAACCAAGTGGCAATTTTAAACAATGTGAAATATAAAGGCCCAATTACAATATAAAGTTGAAATTACCAAAAATTTAGTTGCAATTATGAGAAAGTCAAAATGTGAAATATAAAGACATAATTACTAAAAACTAAATGATAATTGTAAGAAACAATTCTGCAACTGAGAGACGAAATAAAACAAAAAATCACCCAATTACAAGAAAAAGTTGAAACGACGATAAATGGAGTTGTAATTATGAGATTAAAATTATACGATATAAATATACATTAGATGGATACAAAGTCAGTTACTAGAATATAAATTAAAATTATGAAAAACAATATCATAATTTAAAATCTAAAGTCGCACTTGTGGGATAAAGAAAATGTTTAAATGACTTGAAACATAGCTGTAATTACGAATTATTGTCAAATTGTCACTTTAAGAGATACAAAGTCACAGTTACTAGAAACTAAATGGTAATTGCGAAAAACTATTTCACAGTTTTAAGAGATGAAGTCTCATTTGCTTGATATAAAGGCGCAATTACAAGAAAAAGTTGAAACGACCAGAAATTTAGTTTTTGTAATTATGGGTTATTATCGAATTGTAAGACACAAAGTCTCAAAAGAAACAAAGTTGGAATAGCAAGATATAAAGTGTAAATTATAGAGAAACTAAAATGTGCAATCACCAGAAATAACATCACAATTGCAAGATATAACGTCCATCAAAATATGTGAAGTTGAAAATACAAGAATCGCAGTTGCAGGTGCGTGATATGAAGTCATGTTGAAAGATATTAAGTCACGGTTGCGAGAATCATTACCAATTGCAATTGTAAGAGGCAAATTGACAATTTTGAGAAACAAAGTCACAATTGCGAGATGTAAAGTCAATCAAAATATGTTTGTGGGCAGAGCTATCAAGTGTGAAATATTGGTGATTAAATAATTGTCATTAGGTCATGAAATATTATGTTACACTGCAGAGTATACTATACACCTCCTACTATATTAAAATTAATTAAACACTTTAGAATGTTCAATTAGTTAATGTTAATGAAAATACAGTTATTCATTGTTAGTTCATGCTAATTCACAGTGCATTAACTGATGTTAACAAGCACAACTTTTGAATAATTTAGTAGTAAATGTTGAAATTAACATTATCTAAGATTAATAAATGCTGTAGAAGGATTGTTCTTGCTTAGATCATGTTAACTAAAGTAGTTAACTAACATTAACTAATCGAACCTTATTCTAAAGTGTTACCACAAAATGTATACATTTTCAGTTAAATGACATACCTATATTTGGAAAATATTTCAGACTTGAAATTTGACAGTGTACTGATGCACTACAACATAGCAGGTGCTTTTTTGAAATGAATATGCAGTTTCAGTGAAAACGCATGCATTGCTGAGTTTAAGATACTGTGCATACAGGAGTGTTGACCCATGTTTAATGCGGGGGCTGTTTTATTTATGCCATCTGTGGCCTTCCCATGTGGATTTAGGTCAGTGAACACAGGTGCCTGAGATTTTTAAGGATAAGGCATGCTGTCTGTCCATTTACACAGACAGTGTGCATGTACTGTACTCTACGGGATTTATGTGTATACGCTTGAAAGCACATGATCACACACATACATGCATGTCATACAGAAAGGGATGTTTTTATGTTTTGATACCACCAACAATCAGTTTTTTTTTTGGAAGTCTGGATTGCAAGCAAGCTAATTTGCAGTATATACAATAGTTCTTTTTAGGATTAGTTATGCCAGTCAAGCATGCTACACCCTCGTCTGCTTGTCCACGGATATTTTATGCTCCAAGCTACTTAAATGTAAATGCGACGTGAAATATAATGCATTCCAACTATATACACCCATCACCATTGACTCTGAATGAAGCGAATTACTTTCCTGAAATATGCAATGTTGCTATTGACCTTTCTTTCGATCAGACAATATTTATTTTTTTATTTATTTTTTTGTACAAATGGTCTTATTCTTTGGTTTACTTTATTTCAAACAAAAAGATTTTGTCAGTTTTAAAGTCACAATTGCAAGTGCCAAAATAGCAATTAGTCAAAGCTTAGATTTTCACATTGAAATCACAATTGCAAGATGTAAATTCACAATATAGCAGCTTCATTCCTTGTAAATATGAATTAGCAAATACAAAAATAAAGTCATTATTGGGAGATATAAAGTATAAAAAATAAAAATAAAGGAGAGACAGATACAAAAGTGTGACTACACTAAACAATTTTTGTAAATGAGAGATATAAAAAGCCAATTGCAAGAAAAAAGTTGAAATTACGAGAAACATCGTCACAAATTGAGAAAACAAGTTTCGAAAAAATACTAAATTATGAAAATTGTAATTGTACTGAGAAATATGAAGTTGCAATTATGAAATAAAATGTCAAATGGAGATATAAAATCATAATAACAGTGTAAGAAAAAGTTGGAAATTCGAGTATAGCCACAATTTTAAAAGATGTGAAATTACGAGAAAGTCATAATTTGAAAATATAAATTTAAAAAGGAGATATAAAGTCAGAATTATTAGATATAAAGTTGGAATTGGACTTACAGTCAAATTTTGAGATAAATAATGGTGAAATTACAATAAAGAGGTAATTTCAAAATATAACATCAAATTTAGATCATGATTACGAGAGAAAACGTTTCAATTGAGAGAACTTTACACAGTAAAGTCACAATTATTGAAATTCACAATAAATAATGGCATAATTGTGAGAAAAAGTTGCCTTCTAAGATATAAAGTCACAGTTATGAGATTCAAAGTCATAATCTTTTTCTTTTTTATATATATATATTAAAATTCTGTCTTTGAGAACAAGTTTAATGAGCTCAATGTGTTTTTGTGGAGCTGCCTTTACAGGTTTCAAGCCAAATTACCTACTGTCACCAACCAAAAAAAAAAAAGAATCTTAAGGAGGAAGAAAAGGATTTTTAGATAACAAAATACTTTGTCCTTTTGTGTGTAAAGAGAAAATGTAAAAACGTTCCTCTTTTCCGCCTGCAGTACAGTATGTCTCCCGATTGCGTTTCTCAGTGGTACCGAATGTGTCACCTTCATCCAGAGTGACTGTAACCGACATCACAGCGCACTTTGAGTCGACTTCCTCTGTCACTACATGTCTGCCACTTTATATAATAAGTCTCTTCCTGTCTGAAGCCGCCTGATGGTCGTGTGGCATTCGGGGAGCCTCTCATGTGGCACGCGTAGGATGTTTTGCTTCCTCTATAGGTGTGACTCTCTGAAGACATAAAAAAAAAAACATAGTTTTAAGGATTGGTTTTCAAAAACGGTTTTAAGGCAAAGACGTTGCTTAGAAGAGGGTTCAGCCTTGGGTTGAGTATAGAGACTCGAGGCTGAAAAGCATCTTTAGTGTCTATCCCAGTATCCCAGATCTTCCTGTCCTTGTTTGACGGTGCAAGAACAACAGAAAGGAACAGACTGCAGGAATAAAGAAATGAAGACTGGAAATCTGGCTGATAGATTGCCAGGATTAGCATATGATCACGACAGGAGTCGGCACGCCAATTGGATTCTTATCTGTTGAAATTGCATGTTGTCATAAGGCGGTGGATTGTGGATTTGTCTGTCACTGGTGTTAATGAGGTTGTCATAAAAGATGTGTTGAGGTCATTTGAGACTTTCGGAAACTTCGGTTTAATCATTAGGGATGTGTTTTAGCATGGGGCAATGTTGGTTTAAAGGTTTACGCCACCCCAAAATTAAAATTTTGTCATTTATCACATACCCCCCATGTAGTTCCAAACATGTAAAAGCTTTGTTCTTCTTCAGAACACAATTTAAGAAATTTCGGATGAAAACCGGGAGGCTTGTGACTGTTCCATTGAATGCCTAGTAAATTACAATGTCAAGGTCCAGAAAATATGAAAGACATCGCCAGAATAGTCCATCTGCCATCAGTCGTTCAATCTGAATTTATTCATTTATTCATTTATTCATTTTTAACGAATAGCCTTCTTTCTTTAATATTATAGAACAGATTCTCACTCTAAATGTTAATTGAATAAGCCCATTTTAAAGCCTCATGTGACAAGCTCTTCCACATGCCGTCATATAAATCTGTACCGCTCGACACAATTCTTCGGTTTCATAGCATATGTATTGTCATACAGCCCAGATCTACTTCTGTGCTCTATAGCGTCCTGGTTCGATTTTCAGTCTCTTTGTGATGTTTTATGAGCTCTTCTCTGCAGAAGCGGTGTTCCTCATCTATCGAGCTGTTTATTTGCGAGCTGCTCCAGTTCTGACTGATCCATTATTAGCCCAAATCACATCCATAAAACTCCCCCTCTTCACCATACCATCCCTCACATGCGAACATCTCAGATGAGAGCTGGTGTTAAGACTGAATGCTCAGTAATTAACGCCGAGCAGAAGCCAGAGGGGGAGTGTGTGTGTGTGTGTTTGTGTTACACAAGGTGATTTGCTGTGCGCATCACAAAACCCATTCAATAAGTGATTAATATTTAGAAAATTATTCATGCAATTGAGCAGTTTATGATCAGATTGTCACACAGATTTGTATTGTTTATTTTTTTACGTCACGTTTGGTATCAGCCATGCTTGAATCACCAGCTGTTATCTTTCATAGAAGATGCGGTGTTGGTGGTGAATAAGGGTTCGATCAAGTCAAGCATGCTGGGTTTCTCTCGTCTATTGCAGTGTCAGCATCACACGTTTCTCCGGCCAATGAAAAGCTGAAGAATCAGGTGTCGATCTCTCAGCTCCAGTTAGTTCACTGCATTTGCACTTTGGGCTGGCAGATTAATGTGACACCCCTGGAGGTTTTCACACTTTTTTTCCTTCAGAATTTTTTTTAAGGTTGTGTGATTCGAGAGCCCGCGGGAATTCAGTTATCCGGCTGTTGGAGTTGTGAACGTTACTCCCATAATGGGCTAAAAATGGAAGAGGTACAAGTCAAATATGGGCCATGCGATTCTGATCAGATTCTACACACATTTTTGGTGTTTTTTTTTCCAGTGGTCTATTTTTTGGTATGATCGATTTCTTATTTAAAATAAATAAATAAATAAAATAAACTAAGAAAAGAAAATGGACTTATATGGACAACTCAACGACCCTTGCTCTTTGAGGAGGCAGATCTTGTCCTGAATAAATGACAAAGTGGTCCAGACCTTAAGCTTTACTGGAGTAGTTGTTTTATTGACAGCACAATCTTTTTTGTACAGGCAGTATAAACATATTGCATCATTCATGAAACACGAGCAGAACACATTTCAGTGACGATTTGTGGTTTTTGAAAGATTTTTACAATTCATTCCACTGGCGTTTCATGAACGAGGGCCGTCACTTTATCGAAACGCACCCGTGACCTTCCTAACAGGCTTTGAACTCGCACTACATTAAAGATTAAACACACTGAGGATATTGGTAATTACATACTTGCCAGAGTGCCGTTAACAGCCACATGAAATGAATCTTTGCCGTAGTACTAATGCGATACGGCCGCGGCATGAAAGCCTTCATTATGATACTTTGACAAGCTCCTTTTTTCATACAAGAAAAGTACATCCAGGCAAGAGCTGTACTCTCAGGCGATGACAGTAGCTCGAGTTTTAAAGAATGATTATCATCCGTTTGGCTTTGAATTCTCCCACCAGGACGTCAATACTGAGAGCCTTTGAAATGGACCTGTTCGGATTTTATTTTATTTTTCATTATGTCTCGAATCCCATCCTGGAGTTCAAAGAATAATTCATGAAAAACCATCTAGAGCTAGGTTAAAAAATATGTTCTTGATTTTAATTGATACTCTGATATCGGTTCTTAAAAGAATAGGTCACCCCAAAAATTGTTTATATATATATATATATATATATATATATATATATATATATATATATATATATATATATATATATACTGTTAATTTAATGAACTGGTCCAATCACAAATTAGTTTACGTAAGCACGCAATTAAGTATTATTAAATTATTAGTGTGTATTAAATTTGGTGTTAAAGCATGTTATATAATGATGTGAAAAGATTTACATATTTGGGTGAACTAGGCTTTAAATGAATGCCGTTTACAGTTGATGCATGAACAAAATAAACGTAAGTCTCAGATTTTAAATTCTGTCGATTTTATTATGTCGATATTCTGTCGATTTTATGAATGAACAATAAATACCATATTGCTGCTGTTTTACAAGGTTTGAAAGACCGATGTAGTCATGTCAGTTCAACATTGATCAATCACCTCGGTTGACAGATTTTCACATTAAAACCAGCCCAGTTGCTACTAAAAAGTAGCCCAAAACTAGCCCAATTGCGTAGCCCATTCGAAATTGTGTCACGGGTGGTTAAAATACACATTTTATTGGTGTGGTTCCCTGGTAAACTTTGTATTGCAGGGGATAAATATCACGTTATTGGGGTAGCTTCAACTCGCAGACATAAAAAACAATCCACCAACAGAAACCGTGATAAAGTAGCCCAACTCCAAGGGAAAACCGCAGACTTGGCAACACTGCTCTTATATTCATGAATGAACATCTGAATTATGTTTAAAGAAAAATAAAATCTTAACGGAAGTTATCATGTCTCAAGTATCAGTGTTTCCACCGCGGAAAGACGTCAATGAAAGTTTCTAAACAATATGTCACTTAACGTCACATTTACCTCAGAAAAGCCATTCAGTGACTATAAACTATGTAGAACAATTTTCTCGACAAAGGAGCATTTGGCTAAATACTTTATCTGCGCTACATTAAAATTTGACATTTGAGTGAATTGCAAGCTTGTATATCAAAAATAAATTAAATTTTGTCTCAATATCCAGTTTCATATCTCTTTTTCATGTCTTAATGAGTTTTCATTTTTTTTATAAAAAAAAATATATATATATATATTATTCATTTATTTTTCATTTTCCCTTGCCGTAATACAGTTTTCTCCTTGTTTCCCCCCAAAGCTCTACATCCAGACCACCACGCTGACCATCTCCATGAATCTGAGCGCGTCCGTGGCTCTGGGAATGCTCTACATGCCCAAGGTTTACGTCATCATCTTCCACCCAGAACTCAACGTGCAGAAACGCAAGCGCAGCTTCAAGGCCGTGGTGACGGCGGCCACCATGTCCTCACGTCTGTCACACAAACCCAGTGACCGGCCAAATGGCGAGGCCAAAACCGAACTGTGTGAAAATGTGGATCCTAACAGTAAGTTACAAAAGTGTCTCTTCAGAGTTATTGGTGGAACTTGATACTGTATGTTTGCTCATGATGAATTGAGATGTCTTTGTAGTAAATCTGGTGAACACTGAGTGACTGATGTGGTTAGGATTCGCCTTCACATTCATAAAAATAATGTGATATCATTTTTATTATTATTATTATTGATTTATTTAATTTTTTGGAGATCACATGAGCGAATGTAAGTTATCAAAAGAAGATAATGTGACTTAATATTTCACATTATTATGCATGTTTTCTGGCTTTTTGCACCAATCATTGCCCTTTTTAATAATTAGCAGATATCAATAAAAAATTTTCAAAAAAATCTAAATGTAATTATTATTATTATGAATTGATAGTTTATAGTTTATTTATAACTATAGTCTATAATAAAGCATATCATTGCACCTTTAAGTAGGAATGTACCAATAGCAACTATTGGCGATTCTGATACCGATATCGGTCAATTACATAAAGCAGAGCTTAAAAAAAAAAAAAAATCTGAATCAGTATTTGAACATTTCTGTTCCTGCATTCCTTTCTATTATTACCATTATAAACCATAAGTAGCAGCCATTTTCATGCTATTTCCAATATGGTGATAACTTTCAAATAATAAAAAATCGGCCAATAAATATCGGCAGCTGATACATCGGTGCATCCCTACTTTGTAGTTTTTTTTATTTGTAGTTTTTTTTTCCATAATAATATATGTATTTAATATTTATTATAAAGGTAGCAAACCATCATTATTTGAGAGAAAGAAAAAAAAAAATATATATATATATATATATATAAACACCAAAAATTTGTATTTACTAACAAAAAATATATTTACAGTTTATAGTGTTTTATAATGTTTATATTGCATTATATTGCTTATTGTGTTATATTATTTAAAGGATGTATTTTGAGATTTTAAGTTTTCTAAATTTTCTAAAATGTGATAGAGAAAAAAGCAACAAAGAAGTCTTTTTTTTAAACAAAGGTCAGAACTCCTGTTATAATTTAGATTTTTGAGGGTGCACTCTTGTCATAAATTAATCTATTACTTTTACTACATAATTTTTAACAAAAAACATTGGTAAGATATATATTTGGGAGTCTTAGATCTTTCCAACAATATATAGTTTGTCAAGATTAGATTAGATTTAATTTTAATATAGTGAAGTAACCGTAGGCATCCCGTATACGGGACGGGGTGACAGTTAATTAAATTGCTTATAATGTTTTGTTTTTTCAATAATAAAAAATAAAAAAATGGTAATACTCATTTATATTGACTTTAATTAGTTTAAACCTCTACAAATTCTTAGGATAAGTATTAATTAATTAATTGTGGTATTTTAACAGAAAAAAAAAAAGAATTAATTAACTTATTCCGGCTAGATATGCAAACCTGGTATGTAAATTCTAATAAATCCAGAGTTATCTGAGTGCTTATGTCATGAGTGCTAATATCAAATTCACTTAACCATTATCACAGTTTTGACCCTTAAAGTTGCTTTTCCTGCAGCCGGCAAAAGCGAGCTCATGTCCCAGAGTGCAGTGCTTGCAAGATTCATTGCAGAATGGCACCATGAGCTGAAATTCTGTTGCTTTGGCCTGTTGCTTGTTGCAGCATGAGCTGGTGTCAGATATAATGGAATGAAGTCATCTGCTGAGAATGACCACATTTCCTCTAATGAACACGAGATGGTGGGCCGCACACCGCAGAGAGAGGGAGAAAGTAATAGCACAGGACTGGTTTTTGCCCAGAGGATTAGCATGTCGTCACTGTCAAAGGAAAGCCACGGTTCTTTGAAAAGGAAATGAAATTTCGGGAGATGAAAAGTACTTTTGGTGTTGTTTATGCGGCTTTGACTGAAAAAAAAAATGCAGCCTTTTGCAACCTTTCAGCTACTTTGGGGGTTTTCAAATAGATAAGGCACATAAAGAAGACAATATTGGGAAATTAATAAAAAAAAAATGATACCGTCAAGGCTTTTATTTTATTTATTTGTTTTTGACAGTGGCAATGCTTTCCCACATTATTAGATATGCCATTATTAGATGGGGCAAATGGCATAAAAGTCGCAGATCAATGCTAAAATTCACCCACCTTCAAACCCAGCTTGAATTTGAATTTCATGGCTGTTTGGACCAATCCGAATCTCTGCTTTGCTTCTAATGGACCAATCAGAAACAGCTCACCAAGTACTGTTTTTCTCCCAACAGGCTAATTCTCATAATTTATCAGGTAAGACCAAATTAATCTTCTACCTTTGGTTATGACCTTGTCGCTTTCGAACGCTGGGGGAAAGGATGAGGTGGAAATTGGTCTTTTGTGGCCATTCATCAAAACTCCATGACGATCCTACAGTGTCACTCAATAGTGCTAGAGAATGAAAACCATCTCAATCCTTGGGAAAATTGTACATTATTGGGATATGTTTTGTGAGAAAATTATTTTAGTCTTCATACAAAATTATTTCCATACTTCATACAAAATAATGCACTGAATTCAGTATGTTCAGTAAGTTGCTCTTCCTGAATTATTTGTGAATTCTGACTAAATTGTACACTATTGACCGTGAGAGCAAATTGGCACATTTGGCAAATGCACATCATGTAGTGCAACATTTTTGTTCAGCTTTATGTGAATCTATTAATCACTTCTTTATATAATTTTATATGGTGGTTGACTTTAAAGAAAAAACATTACTAATTGAAATTGTTACAGTAAAATTGTGTGTATATATATATATATATATATATATATATATATATACACTGACATAGTTTTTATTAATATTATTATTATCAATGTTTTATTTCTGTTGGTTATCATGTATTGTTAGCAGTTAACATTGTTTTATTATTAGCATTTAAAATTGTTTTTAATCCCTGTTTTATCCCTGCTGGTTAGCATTCTATTGTTAGCATTTAGCATTGCTTTCATTATTTCATAACATTATTTTTATGCCTGTTTCATTCCTGTTGGTTAGCATTTCTTACTAGCATTTAAAATTGTTTTTAATCACTGTTCTAGCTCTGCTGGTTAACATTTTATTATTAGCATTTATTATTGTTTTTAATCCCTATTTCACCCCTGTTGTTTGAAATGTTATTATTATCATTTAACATAGCTTTTTATTAGCTAAATACATTGTTTTTATTCCTGTTTCATTCCTGCTGGCTAGCATTAATTATTAGCATAGCGAGAAAATAATGTCATTAAAGTCGACATGAAATGAAAATTAAGGAAATCTAGGAAATCAATGGATGGAAATATCTGGGAAAAACTATTGAGATTTTAAGAGAAGATATGCAAAACCAGATTTGGCCTCATCTACATGCAGCAAGTATTTTGCATAATTGATGGTTCCAAGAATCCAAAGAGTGTCTGAGCAATTGCTGAACACAGTTATGAAACGGTGAACTCAACTGTCAGTGGTAATCAGATGACACGTGGAAGATCCCAAGCTTCAAACGCAAGTCCCACTGCTCAATTCCCTGTGCGCCACTGTTATGGCATGGCAGACTCCACCGCAACTCCCTAAAGAGCTGTGAACCATCTGTGTCAGCCTTCCCTGTGCACTCTATGTTCTTTCTCTCTCCCTCTTCCTCTATATAACACACTCTGACTCTCTAAATTATTTTTATGGATAAGTATGTATATGAATGTCCTGAACCCTGAAGTATCTGACACCCGGGGGAACAGGCTCTAAACCTACTGAGCCGAGATGCCAATGCCAAGAGCTGAAACCATAATCATTACCCTCATTCCCAGCCATTTTGGTGGGACATGCAAATTCGAGTCTATTTGATGTGCGAGGCTGAATGGTGATAGACTTTAAATAAGATTTGACGTCAAATAGAACGGATGAATTTTACTGTCAACAGTTTGCATCACAACCGATTGATGCAAATATAGATTTGCTCTGACAGCAGTGATGATTCATTACTCCTATATTGTTTATTAATTTATACATTGACGCCAAAACACAACAGTGTTCGTGAGCTTTCAACATCGTATTCAAAATCTTAATGATCCTTACCGTCACAAAAATAGAGTGTGCAGTATTACAGATGTTAATGAACCATATTATAATCTCATCCTAATAAAATATTATAAATTAACCCTATAAAATTTTTCTTCCATTGAAAAGATTAGCCTGTGCAAAGAGGCTATTCTCTTCTGATAGACACTGATTTCTCTTTTAATGAAGCATTCACAGTGATCAATAGCATTAAAGTGACCCGAATTCAGTTTCATTTATGAAGCAAAGGCAGTTTTGAAATATTTGTGTAAAACGTTTGTGTAAAACATTTATGTTAAACGTTCGTAAACAGTTCTTATGGAATTACAGTACGTGTCATAATGTTAATGTTATTGTTTGTAAAAACACTCTTTTACACAATTTCCATTCTTTTTTTCGTGTCATTCATGTCGTTTTTGAATTTAAAGGATAGCTCACCCAAAAGTGAAATGTCGGTCATTAATCATTATTAGGTCATTACCCTCAAGTCGTTCCAAACCCGTAAGACCTTTGTTCATCTTCGGAAGACAAATTAAGATGTTTTTGGTGCATTCTGAGAGCTCTTTGACCCTCCCATAGACAGCACAGGTACTACCACGATCAAGGTTCAGAAATGTAATAAGGATATTAGTAAAATAGTCCATGTGACATCAGTAGTTTAAGCATAATTTTACAAAGCTACAAGAATATATTTTGTGCCCAAATAAAACAGAAATAACAACTTTGTTCAACAATTATTCTCCTCATCCATTCTGCTGTGGATTTCCTCCATTTTGGGGAGTATCATGATGCATAAGTGCACTTCCGCTTCATGTAAACAACGCATGTGCGTGCTGACGCATGTCCGCGCTACGCATGCGTTGTTTACATGAAGCAGAAAAAAATGATTTACATTTATTCTGTTGTGTTTAATGAGTAAAACCTAGTGAGAGTTGTTTATTTAAAGCAACAGAAGAAACTGCAATCATTGCGATGCAGTGTTGGGATTTGCGACAAAGTTGAATAAAAGTAGTATGCAAATGAGCGGAATCCTTGTTTAGATGAAAGAGGAATCCAAAAACACTCGTCATGCCTCGGTTTTACCCGACGTTCTGTTGTCAGACCTGCATTTCTAACCCTCTTCCCATCCCATGAGTACTATAGATGTGAGACCAGACCCATTAAGATGTTTATAGTGTGCCGCGCAGTAAAGATCTACTGCAGTAGGTCAGGGAAATCATAATGGCTTCTGGCTGAACTTTGATTATGTGAAGGAATGTGAAATGTTGTAATACTGTATACTGGGAAAAAACAAGATCTTTAAAAGGGGTCACATCACCTTTATTTTACAGGAGAATACAGTAACCTTCAGTAAACTTGGTCCCATCTTCTGTCTTCCTCCCTAATCATTTTCCATCATTCTCAGATGTAATTGTCAAATGTAAGGAAATAGTCCAAAAAATGGTATTCATCCGGTGTAATACAGGTGTGTGTGTGTGTATAGACTAGATCACCCATACATCTAGCCATCTTGTAAAGCACCCTTGCAACCACACGGAACACCCTGGGAACCACCCAGAACAAGTAGCAACTATTCAGAGCACCCTAGCAACTTTCTGTCAACCTTGTCAAAACAATAGAAACCTCTCAAAACACCATAGCAACCACTCAGGCTCCCAATTAAAACTTAGCAATATCATAAAACACCCTAGAAACCACTCTGGACACCCATGAACCCTGTCAAGACAGCTCAGGAATGACCTAGAATAAACTCCCACATTGAAGATCATAGAAACCATTCAGAGCACTCTAGCGACCTCCCAGAACATCCTAGTAACCACAAGGAACACCCTAGTAACCTTGTGTCAACACCCTAGTAACCTTCTGTCAACCTCTCTAAACAATAGCAACCACTTAGAAATCCTAGCAACCTCTCAAAATATCTTGGCAACTACCCAACTAGAACCTGGCAACACATAAAACACCTTAGCAACCATTCCGAACACCCTAGAAACCTGTCAAGACACATCAGGAATGACCCAGAACAAACTCACACATTGAACAACATAGAAACCATTCCGAACACTCTAGCAACCACCCAGAACATCCTAGTAACCCCAGGAACACCCTAGCAACCTTCTATTAACTTCTCAAAACACGAGCAACCTCTAGTTATTCCTTCTGACTCCTTTTATTTGTATTATAATGTATTTATGTTTGTTTTTGCATATTGAGAGCACTTTCCTCCATCCACATTCGTCAAGGCCACATTTCTGAATAGATGGCTGTCAGGGTGACATTTAACTCAAATACTAAAGGGGCTTCTGACACTTAAAGGCCACAATGATCTCTCTACTTGGTAACCTTTACTTTTAAATATTTAGAAGTTCATTTACATGCAAAAGAGCACAAGAAGCAACCGTGAATAAGCACTGTAATTTGAGACTGGAGTCATTTAGTTCCACAGAGTCTCTGCAAACACATCAGCGGCAGCGAGTGAAGGTCACGCTGTTATGACTGTAGACATTTGAGGGTTTCTTACATAACACTTATGCCATATTCATCTGTTTGATTTTGTGTTGCTCTTTCATAAAATAATAAATACAGTTATTTATATTTATGTGAGTTTAACTTGCTCAGACTTGAGTTAGGGATTTTTCAGTTTCCACTGTACTGTTGATATTAAAGTATTAAGAACTGCATGTAACTACATAGCGCAATGCCCTAGAAACCACCAAAAACACTCTCTAAACCATCTAGAGCACTCTAGAAAATGATCAGGAAACACAAAAAAACGCCCAGATCACCCTAGCAACTGCTCAGAACAACCTAGAAACCACCCAGAACACCCACACAAGCATCACGCTCAGAACATCCCAGCAACCACCTAGCAATCTCTCAAAACATCCTAGCAACTACCTAGAACACCCTGGCAACCACCTAACAACTTTTCACTCGAGCAAACACTCAGAACACACAACAAAACTCTCAAGATACCCCAGAAATTTATCCAGAACAAGCACCCACATAGAACATCATAGTAACCATCCAGAACACCCTAGCAACCATTTGTAGAAATCAACCAGAGCACAGTAGTAACATTTTCTCAGTCTCTCAAAACCTTGGTGACTACACAATAGTAACCACCTAGAACACCCTAGCAACCATCTATAAGCCTCTCAAAGCATCCAAGCAACCACTCTGAATAATCTTTCAACCACCTAGCAACCTTTTAAAACATTGTAGCAACTACACAGGCACCCTGGAAACCATATAGAACACCCTGGCAATCTTTTATCAATAGGAAACACATAGAACAACCAAGCATCTAATTTGGAACATCCTAGCAACCACTCAGAACACCATAGTGACCACTTACAATAACCTAGAAACTGCCCAGGACAGCCTGGAAACCACATAGAGCATCCTAACAATCTTCTTATACCATATGATTTTTCTTATTTCATTCAAATATAATCAGTTACATTAAACAATGTCCTGGCTCTTCCGAGCTATATAATGGCACTGAATAGGGGTCAAGGATTTGAAGCCCCCAAAAAACTGCCTCCATCCATTATAAAAATGTGTTCCACGCAGATCCACGGGGTTAATAAAGGCATTCTGAAGTGAATCAATAAATTTGTGTAAGAAAAAGAATACATTAAATAATCCATATTTAAAACTGCTATCTCTAGCTTCTGCTGTACGCACATTCATGAGAGACTGGTGTTCCAGTTGATGACATTGGACGTAATCATAATGTAAGTTCTGGTGAAAATACTAGTCTTGTGGGAACCAAATTTTGTTTACAGCAGAGGAAATCCAGTCTCCTCTTGACTTATTTCGAAATCCTCTGACATTCTTCTTTGCAAATCCGCATTTTATACTTCTAATTCAGTGGTGACTGGTGTTTTGTTTTGCTCTCTCCACTGTGCTTCCACATACAACATATTTCACAGGAGCTAACACTACACCTACGTCATACATCATCTGCTGGAACTAGTGCTTCCTTTGACTAAAGATTTTTATTAATAAACCATTTAAATATTTATAATGAGCCTTTAATTGCCTACGTAGCAAATAAGCGCTCAAGCACATGCTTAAAAGTGCTGTATGTAAGATTTTGACTTCACTAAAGCATAAAAATGCCATAATATGTTTGCAGATATTTAAGAAGGATGCTAAGTTAACATACTTGTTTATCTAAAAAACAATGCTACAGTCAGTTATTCTCCCTTGAAAATGTGCATTCCGGGCTGGAATGTTGATCTTTGTGGTGTTGTTTTCATTTCTGTAAGGTGGAGATACACAGAGTTTCTGAGTTTTGCACTCAAGTAAACAGAGACCGAGATGGCAGAAAACACATTTTGCTTTCATTATTTTACAAAAGCACAACATTTTGCTGTTATTGTGAGTGCACACAAATAAACAAAGAGACTTAACAGATTCAATAGATGAATAATAAGTATTTTAGCTCCTCTATCTGTAATGCAGTGAGTGTGCTATAGTTCTGCTTCCTCTCCTCGCATTGACAATTCAATAGCGCACATTTCTAGGTAAACATCAGAGGGAGTGACCTTGTAATGTTGTCTTATTTGAGGTTGATGAAAGATTTTCATCGAGAGTTTGGATATCTTGCCCGATGTACTGTATTACCACATAGACCAGCCGTTAGGTAGCTGTCCATTACGGACTGCATGACTTCGCCTGTGGATTAAAAAAATATATATATAATTCTGCACCTAATAGAATTTTGGTCAACCATGCTTCCTCTATTAGGAGGCAGCCCAAGCTTAAACATCACTTTCTCATGAACGTGCATAAGACTTTTAGCGGAATCTAGAGATCAAGGTTTATAAAGTTTTAAATATGGGAATAATTCTTACACAAATGCATCAATTCACATCAGGAGGCTTTATTACCTCCCCGGGGCTGTGTGAAGCACTTTTTATGATGGATTGAGGCACTTTTTGGCCTTCAACATCTCGACCTCAATTCACTGCCATTATAAAGCTTGGAATAGCCAGGACATTTTTTTTTAATATAACTCTGATTGTATTCTGAAACAAGTAAGTCATAAACACCTATGGCTTGAGGGTGAGTAAATCATGGAGTAATTTACTTTTTAGGTGAACTTTCCTTTTAATAGTCAATTCGTGGACGTTTTGTCTTCTATGCTGATAAACTTAATGTCCTAAAAAGTGTCCCCGTCAGACCTCCTGACAGGAATCAATAAATTCCTTTCATATTTAGCGAGAAAAAAGGAAGATGTCAAATGAAAAACGATCTTTCATCTTTCTCTCTTCGCAGGTCCGGCTGCTAAGAAGAAATACGTGAACTACAATGACCTTGTGATCTGAGGGCCTCCATCACAGGAGGAAGGTGATCGATGGCACTTCCTGGTTTCTCTCAGCTCTTTGGAACAAAAGTAAAGCAGGAAAAAGCTTTTGGTGTCCTTCTGTTTTCATCCTTATTTCGTCCAAGGGCCAGGACAGCAATTGGGCCCTCAGCTAAACCAACGAAAGAGGATATCAGTTGATTTTCAACACATTAAAGACACATAAAACTGCATAACCACCCTCAAAAAATAAATAAAAACCCTGACATCTACAAAAAAGTAACAGGAATTACAAGCAGAGGAAATAAATTTAGTTGTATTTTTTGTTTTGCTGATGGAGGAAACTGATGGGGTGTAACAGCGGCACAAAACGACTGATTGCCTGTCAGTCAAACGATTGAGGTTGCACTTGGCGTGATAGACCTCTGACAAGGCATTTCTTTTGACACTCCATCACAGACTTTCTTCAGGGCACGGATGAATTGACATAGCTTTGGAATGCTGGGCCTTAAGGTCCTCCTCATCTTTACATGTACTTCCAATCTGCAAGTTTTTTGGGATTTTTCGTGCAAATTTGTGTGGTTCTTTCAGCATTTTGGTTTCGTTTAGCTGTTTTTACGTTTCGGTTGAGCGTTTCTTTTTTGGTTTTCCTTGCCTTTTCTGGATGCACATTGTATTAAAGCCATATTCTTCTCTTTGAGATCCCATTCCTGGAAATATTGATTCTTTATTTTGAGGATCTGTGTTGGTTTTCGCCCTTTAACATGATAAACGTTTCACATTTTTCGACTTTCCCACCATGTTTGTAAGGGTTCGTAGACCATCGACTGTGTTTTTAGTGACTTTGAGAGATGTTGCATTGGTTTTACAGTGACTAAACCCCGGTGATCGATGGTGTTTCAGAATTCTTTTTAAAGAAAGTGTTCGCGTAGCAGTTGTCAATGCATGCTTGATATGTTTTATGTTGAAGTAAATGAAACTTTCACCACAGTTCTCTCACAATGGCCTGTTTATGGATGATTTTACAAGCCTTTATTGATTTCTCTCTTTTTACCTTAATGGATTTCTCAGACATTCACTCACTCAAGGCAGAATATGGCTTTAATTTGTCTTGGAATTTTTAACTGCCCCGGAACTTATGGAGAAATTGTGCAAAAGATATGAATATATATTTAAAAAAATATGAAAAAAAACAACAACAAATAAAATAAAATAAAAAGCATGTATGTTTTATACTGTTTGTACTAAGTATATTCATGTTGCCCTTGCTGCTTATGTGCTGATATTGTGGAAGACTTTTATGTTTGGCCACTCATGCAACTATACTGTGGTGTTGTCCAAGAATGTACCAACATGAAATAAAACCATTTGGTTATTTTTTATTACTTTTATTATTATTATGATTAGCGTTGAATTTGCTTGCTTGAATTTATTATTAACCTTGAATTTGCTTGTTAATGTAAGACAGTTTTTAGGTTAATTCAAAATATGAATATATGGCTCTTTGGAGCCACATATACCATAAAAGGAAATTTATATATTATATTATATTATATTATATTATATTATATTATATTATATTATATTATATTATGTATAACGCACTAGAATCACACAAATCTAATTTAGAATTGGTGTCAATGGAGAAATGCCTTTTCCCCCCAGAATGGTGTAGTTGCAGCATCAACCAATAGGTGCATGAATTCAACATCTAGCAAGATTGGCTCCACCAATGGCTTGAGTTGGGGGGCGGGGATTTTTTGTGGCTGATGAATGGCGAATAGATTGACTATTGGGAAAGATAGTTATTTATTTATTTTTCACTCTGCAAGTGCTACTGTCTTACTGTTTTGACTTCAGCTTGAATGCGCTCTTGTAATATCAAGATATCTTCCCAGTTCACTTACTGAATGGTTGTCTCACATTGTAGTTACAGCATCTGCCAGCAGGGGCTAAAGGCGCTATGCTACCCAAAAAGTCTTTCATTCAGATTCAGTTCAGACTATGACTTACGTAAGCTTTGTCCCACATGGGAAGGTGATGGAAACACTTCGGTTTAAGTTCTACTGTTGAAAAGCATCTTCTGAATGATAAAATGGGATCAAAGCTGCGTTTGATTTGTGGAGTGTTAGCGAACGGGCGTGTGCGCGGTTGACAAGCCCTGCACTGTCAGCAGAAGACGTTGTGTGCTGAAGCTCAGGCCTGTCAGATGATGACAGAGAAATGTCTTTCAATCACAGCTGGAGAGAGAAAGTCTAAAGTGTCTTTAATTCAGGAGGAAGGAAATCTATGTGGCTTGCAAAACACATTTGCTAAAGCACTATCACGGCTCAGCTGTGTGTTAACGTGTCTTTGACTTGTTTACGCCACAGCAAATGTCACGGCTCAGCATGTACTGAGGACGTTGATGCATTTGGGGGTCATTACTTGAGAAATATCATGTTTTAGTTTGAATCAGAATTCATGAATTTCACTGTCTGTATAATCAAAACTATATTTTTGTCAGTTTTGGTACCTGTGGTAGTTTTATTAGCAGTTAATTGGCTAATATGTTAATTTTACACTGCAATCAGTTAGTGAGTATTATGTTAGCAGGCTAATGAGTTAGCTATATGCTAAGCTAACATACTAATTAGCTATATTCTAAGAAAGAAAGATAATTTACTGGCTGTATGCAAAGCTTATTGGCTAACCAGTTAGCTCACAAGTTGATGCACTTGCTTATCTTATAAAATAACTGATAAAACAGGACATCAAGTGTTGGCATTTGACATTTATAGCGAACATTACATAATATGCAATTTATACTGGGGTTAGATTACTTAAAGGTGCCATCTGTAATGTTCGGCAAAAAAAATCAAGTCATACTCCACATTCCATACCAGATGGGGGCAGTATGCCTCAATAAAGTGAATTGGACTACTCTAGAGTAACAAACGAGAAACGGCATAGTCTCTATGCTCCACCCCTACCTTCACAACAACCCTACAGTCAGCCATAGCCGAAGCCTAACTGTGCGTTCACACCGCCGGCATCTAGAGCGTCAAAAATCGCTCTTGCAACTCTGCTCACGACGCTGCAGAAAGATTTGTGAGCGCTCAGACGCTCTAACGTAGATCTAATGCTTATTTTGTATTTAAAGCGGCCGCAAAGCAAACAAGCTTGCTGATCTCGTGCAGACTAACCACAAGGAGTTATAAGTTAACCTCATTAAATATTGTTGTGGACGAAATATTATGATCCTTTACTTAAAATGAACAATCCCAGACACCTTGGTCCACGTATCACTTTTAATTTATTTTTTTTATGCCCCTGTATGCAAACAGGGACACATCATAGATTAATACAAATGCTAAACTGCAATAATCAACCTGTCCTTTATTCTGCTTGGGAACTAATGTGCCAACTCTCAAGCATTCACTGTGAGACACACGCAATTGACTCTTTTCACACGCTTTCACGCCACACATAAATTTTTTCACGCACAGAAAAACCACGAAGCAAAGAGGACACGGAGACCAACAGACTAGACAGAGCAGGTTAGTTATGATATAATAATAGGGCTGTGCAAAAAATCAAATGCGATTTTCATGCACCTCTCATCAGTAAAGACGCTCCTGTAATTAGATCTATATCTCCAGCCTGTGCGTTCAGATCAGGGTTGCCAGGTTTTCACAACAAATCCTGCCCAGTTGCTTCTTAAAACTAGTCCAAAACTAGCCCAATCGCGTTTCTGGGAGGTTCCCCGATAAAAATTCCTTCCCGTGGTTAAAATAAAAATTTTTGGGAAGGGTTTCCCTGGTAACATTAGCATTTTAGGGCTAAATATCACGTTATTGGTATTGGGGTTGCTTCTAACCGCGGACATGAAAAACAACCGCAGACTTGGCAACACTGGTTCAGGTGGAGCGGCAGTTACTACACAGAGCCGTAGTCTACCGACAACTAACACAAAATCGCTTTCGAAATCGACAAAGAATCGCCTGCCATTTTAACATCGATTTTGTGTAGATTGTCAGTGAATTACGGCTCTGTGTAGTAAATGCCAACCAGTGTTGCCAAGTCTGTGGTGGTTGTTTTTCATGTCCGCGGGTCACAGCGACCCCAATACAAATAACGTGATATTTAGCCCCTAAAATGCGAATTATACCAAGGCAACCCTGCTAAAAAATGTATATTTTAACCCCGGGAAGCAATGTTTTATCGGGGAACCTTCTGGAAGCGGGATTGGGCTAGTTTTGAGAAGCAACTGGGCAGGATTTGTTGTGAAAACCTGGCAACCCTGATCTGAACACACGTGCTGGAGATATACTTCTAATTACAGGAGCGTCTTTACTGATGAGATGTACATGAGTAAAGACATGCACAGCCCTATATAATAAAATGGGTAACGTTAAGTTATAGCTAGCTAATTATCAAACGCAGCTACGGTTAGCCAACGCTAACATTAGCACGTTTATCGAACAGCCTTCGATACATTTCTATGTTATAACTTCCCGAAAACAAATACACAAACATATAAAACAAACTTCTAGCGAAATACTAACAGCATCTAACTTACCAATCCAAAAGAAATGTTGCAAGTTCGGAGTCGAACCTCATTTCTTTCAGGTCCATCAGTTGTCTCCAGCGATTAAAAGCAGTGCCGATGTTTACTCTGGTTTGGCTCCTTTTCTTATTTGATTTGTGTTTCCGAGCGCAGTTATTTCCCTGTAGCGGGTGACGCTCTCTTCCCTGAACTGAAATGAAGTAGGGGGCTGTACTTTCCACACGATTGACATCAGGTTCAAGTACACGCCCACAAGCCGTGTGAGTTATTCGTGTATTGCAGGTTGGCTGGTGGTTATGTTGCCCGCATACCGCCTCCCATGGCCGAAACTGGTATTACGACACCTGTCGGGCCGGGGCTAGTAATGCTAATGCTAATTAAGGTTGATATCTCTGCAGCACTATAACTTGACATTTTTTTAATGACATCATCGCCCTTATTTCTTCTCATTCTTTTGATGTGTGTAGGTCATGTTATGGATATTTTTACCAAAATTTTTGCATATGGCACCTTTAAAGTTCGAAAAAGACTTACCCCCCGTTTCACAGACAAGGCTTAAGCTAGCCCTAAACTAAAATGAATGTTTGAGCTGTCCAACTGAAAATATCTTGCTCCGAAATATCTTAAAATATGTCAGTGCCATTGTTCTGTGTCAAGATCCACAACTGTAGTGTTTTCTTCTAAGGCATTTTTGTAGAAGTTGCTTACATATCTTAATTTAACTAAGGCTTAGTCCTGCCTTAATCTAAGCCCTGTTTGTGAAACCGGGCCTTAAAGACTTAAACTTTGTTACTGGCTGACTAGTAAGATTGTGTGTTTAAAACCAACCAATCAGACTAGGAAGTTTGTTATAACAATCTGCATGAATTTGAATCTGAATATTGTTTTGGTCTTCTATATGATCCAAATGGTGTTTTTGTTAATTGTTTCTGGGATCTATGTTAGCGGGCAAAATGTATGCTAATCTAACTTTCTATTCTGTTAGCACTGTGCTAAGTTAACAGGCAAATTAGTTAACTGAATGTTTAAGAAAACAACTAGTTAGCTTTCAAATTGCACTGGCTTAACTTAGAAACAAGCTGATAAAACAGGACAGTGTGTGTTACATTGGACCATTCTTCTATGTAATCAATATTGCATTTTTTTTGTTGATACCATAGTTAATCAACTAATGCAATATTAAACTAGCAGTCTAATTATCTAGCCATGTGTTAAGCAAAAATGCCAACAAGTTAACTAGATAGATATCAAAGGCATTCACTGAATGTACACTATATGCAAGGCTAGTTGGTTAGTTAGGTTGGTGAGCTAACAAGTTAGCTTACAAGTTGATGCATGTGCTTACAAACTAACAGACAAAACAGAACAACAAACACATTTTGATAAAATTTCATCATTTATAAGTATTAGTTATTTCTTTTGGTGGTATATTGGCAGGCTACTCAGCTAACGGTATGTAAAAGAGCAGTCTAATCAGCTAACAATTTGTTAAGCTAGCAAGCTATGCTTTAGTTATACATTATGTTAACAGGCTAATCAGTTAATGTATGCTAAGCTATAAAGCTAATTTATCTTTAACTTACAAACTACTGATAAAACAGAACAACAAAAATTAAATGTTAACATTATAGTTTGCATTATATACTATGTGACATATAACCATGCTAAAAGGCATTGTTACCAGGCAGATTAGTCTGATCCTGTGAATAAACCAGCCAATCATAACGGAGATGCTGATTTTATTTTATTTATTTTATTTATTTATTTAGCAATCTTTCATGTGTGTAATGTGCTTGAGAAGATACTGTGGGAGGTCTTTGGGCCTGCTGTCTGTGGCTGAGACTATTGACTTTCAGTTTGTTGACATGAGCGAGCTTGCAAACAATACCCATAACCTCCTTCTGAAGGAACTGAACATGAACATGATCGAAAGGATTATTCTCACAAAGGTATGGAAGTACAAACCAATACAGCTCTTCATTTCCACCTGGCGTGGGGGCTTAAACTAAACAAAATTGAGACCTAAAAAGACAGATTGGCCACAAATAGACATATCTTCAATCTGATGAGGTCTTTCCCTCTATCAAGCAAGGAATAGCAGGTGTCAATAGCACACAATTTATACGATCCACGGGAATGAAAGTTATTAACCCGCTTGCCAGGGAATGCGTATTTGAGTCTTGGCCTTTCCATTTGGTAGTGGGGAGAACTCAGGATATTGAGAGACGACTCAGGACACATTGATCTATTTCAGCTGCATCTTAAATAAGTATTTGACATTTCATCTCAGGCATTTCTGGCTGCCATGCAACATGTTTAACTCCTTTCTTCCCGGATTATATGTTCCACATTATGTTTATGAGTGCGATCCACAATGCGGGGAGAAATGTCACGACAGCCCTTCGGCATGAATGTTTATGACTGTACTAATGGATAAAAGATTATATTTTCATCTGTAATTGCCTCTTCCCATTTTAACCACAGAGATATCCTGCAAAAAAAAAAAAAAAAAAAAAAATAGATAGATATATAATGCCAAAACGACCAAATGTTATAATATTTATTTATTGTAAACAAATAAATAAAAATAAATACATTCAATTATATATATAAATTTCAGTGTAAAATATCGACAAAGTAGCAAGAAAAAAATTATTTGAAACAAGTCAACTGCCATTCAATATTTCATATTTATTGCTGTGTAAAATATTGTAAAATATGAATTATTAGGACAAGAGGAATTAATTTGCCCCATCACTTAATGTACAATATTTATCATTTTATTCACAGCACAGACAATGATGGCCATTTTTCTGCTGCAGCTGTTGTCACTTGCAGGAAATTCACAATTTTTCACAATGCCTGAAATCTTAACTCTAGTTTGAGGGTCTTTATTAACAGTATTTCATTCAGACAGCTGCATATTAACCATTCATCAACAATGTTGGCTCACTACGATGATAAAAACACACAGCCTGTATCGAACCATGAATGTGACAGCCTAGTCATTTAGTTACGAACCAATTTAAAATCAGACAAGAGCAAGCAGCAGGATAGGAGGATGTGCAATATTCAGTAATATTACACTAGCTGTGGTTGTTAAACAATCAAGATTTCTGGAAAGGTTATTAACATGCTTATTTATTATTTAACATGCTCTTATAACCCCAATACCAGCAAAGCATGGTAATTGAAGGAATCATCAATAAAATAGGTTGCAATGACATTAGGGTAGTAAATTAGGATAATATAATATTTTGAGTGATCTATCCCTTGCTAGTATCAATGCTGATAACCTTCTTTAGGATTTAAAAACTTGTACATTTAGCCAAGAGTAATTATTGTTGAATTCTTGTTATTTCAACAATCTCCTGTCATTTTAACTCATACTGCAGGGAAAGCAATAAATGGACAGACTTATACAAGAGGAAATTAGTCATGAACATACTCCAAAGTAGTTACACAATTACCTTGCTATACGTTGACTAGCCATACAGCTTGGCATTTTGAATGATAGGCAAATGCAAATTTTTTCACTCATAAAAGGTGTCACATCCTAATTTACATGCCATGCATCAGATGGAAATTGCATGGGTCATTACGCTCATTTGGATCCCCAGTGGACTGCGCGATCCGGTATTAATTCACACGACTGGTTTGGAAAATCTCTCTTGCAAATAACACTCCTGATTGAATCGTGTAGCATACAATTATAGCATGGAAAATATTACATAAGAATAGGCCTACATGTGTGTGTTTAAGCATCTGTTTAAATGAAGGTATAAGCTTGCATTTGAACACAAGTTTGTTAAATTATCAAAATTAGTTTTATACATTTGTTTTATTATGAGGCTTTGAAATCATTCAAATATAGGCTAAATAAATACAAATATTGAAATAGCATTTTTACTTGTCCTTTTGTAGTGGTAATAACTTTTAGCATGATAATTGGCTGTTAGTATGCTAAGCTGTTAGGCTAGCTGAAATCAAAATTAGTAAAATTAGTTTATCAGTTTTAGTTAGCTATTGCTATGCTAATCTAGCAGGCTTATTAACCAGTACTATGCTAAACTGCCAGGCTAGATGTCAGGTAATCAAAGTAGCCTTTCTTGTTGTCCTTTTGTAGCAGTGGTAGCTATTTTAGCAGGCTTTGATTATAGACGGTTATTTGTATGCTAATGTAGTAGATTTATCAACTATAAAAAAAAAATGCTGAGCTGTCAGGCTACTGTAAGGCAAAATAGCAGTCTAAGCAGTTATTGTATGCTAAACAAGCAGGATAACCGGCTAGTGGTTTTCAAACAGCCTGCTTAGCTTACAAACTCATTGCTAAAACGGAATGATAAATGTTTATTTGTATTTTTGTAATATAATACATGAATACACTTATTAGTAGGTCTTCTTGCCATTGTTATTTTAATGTAGTTTGAGATCTTAGCATGCTAATCAGCTATTGTTGTTATCGAGCAGGTTTTTTATAGTGGCATGCTAAGCTGTCAGGCTAGCTGTAAGGTAATAAAATAAGTAATTTTATTAATAATTTTGTAGCAGCTATCAATTTAAACAAGCAAATTAGCTTTGTTAATCTAGCAAGTTTTTCAGCTAGCATCATGCTAAACTGTCATGCTACATGTAAGGTAATCAAAATAGCCTTTTTGTTATCCTTTAGCAGTGGTACCCATTTTAGCAGACATATTAGTTATTGTTGTTCTAATCTAACTAGTTTGTCAGTTAGCAGGATGTTAAGTAATCAAAGTATTTAAAGTAGGCCTAATCAAAATAGCTTTTCATGCTTTTGTGGCAATGGTAGCTATTCTAACAACTGGGTTGCCAACTCTCACGCATCTGGCCTGACACTGACGCTTGGACTTCAGCGTGAGATTGATGCTGAAAGCGTGAGTGTCACGCCAGATGCGTGAGAGTTGGCAACCCTGCTAACAATCAGTTATTGGTTTTACAGATTTATCAACTAGTAGTATGTTCAGCTATAAGGTATGACAACAGGGTAATCAGTTAACCGATGCTAAACTAGCAGTATAATTGGGTCAGCAGCATCCAATTGACTAACCTGCTTACAAAGTAACTGTTAAAACTGAATGTTAAATGTTTGTTAAATAATACTTCACATAATTATTAATTACAATAAAGTGCACTTTACAGACTAACAAATGGTATAAAATTATATTTTAACAGGCTATGATCAGCTATTTATATGCCAAATATAAACAGACTTGTCAGTTAGCAGCATGCCTCGCTGTCCAGCTAGCTATAAGGAAGTCAAAACATTATTCTAGTTATTCCTTTTTTTTCTTCTTTTTTATAGCTATTTTAAACAAGCAGCTATGGGAAATATTACTAGTATGCTAAGCTGTCAGGCTAGCTGTAAGGTAGGATTGCAGGCTAATGGAAAATCATGATAATTAGCTAGTGGTATTCAAAATTGCCTAGCTTGGCTTGCAATCTGACTCCAGTTAGCAATATGCTAGGTGACTAACTGAAAGGAAACAAAATAGCCTTTCTGGTTATCCATTTGTAGCTATAGTATCTTTTAGGAGGCTAATCAGTCACATGCTAATTTGACAGATTTAACAGTTGGCATATTAAAGGGTTACTCCACCCCAATTTGTCATTACTCACTTGCCATATAAAATGATCAGCAATATTAATTTCAGATTCCTTTTTACTGTAATTCTGATATTAGAGTGAATTCAGATTTACAAGAGTAAAGATTTTCTCATGGTTGGTCACATGGTCTCACTTTCCCAAAAGCTTTGCATTGTGTCTTTATATCCTTGAAATCAACATATTTGTGGCATTCTCTCATGTGTAGGTGCCCTAAATCAACTACTGCCAAGGAAGTGGTTGCAGAAGTCAGATTGTTATCATATGGTCTCACTGGACCGATGATGGCAGTCAAGTTTTAAGATACTATGACAGTAAAGTTAGTGGTTTAATTGTCTGAACAAGCAGTCGTGGGAAGGTGCTCACAGGAATAATGATGAGTGCATGATAAATGCCGAAGTGTGATATTTGCAGAAGTTTAAATAGGTCTCAGACAGAAATCTCCCTTTAGGATTGCTTTTAATCTTCATCAGCACCGTCGATGCTTGAGCCTACTGCAGGTTAAATTTAACGGCAGCAAGGGAAGAGGCAGAAAATCCATAGGTACAGTATGTATCACTTTTCTTCAGCTTTTTAACTTTCCTTGTTTAAAGATTAGAAATCCTCTTTGCTCTACGAAGCACAACCTGTGTGAGTTATTGGCCTGACTTTAACAAATGAAATGAGGGGGGCAAAAACGCCCCAATGCTTGAAAATTCCATTAGAGGCTCATGTCAGAGACGCTTACCGCTTGAAATGAGAATCTCAGTCGCCTAAAGTTTAGAGGACAGAGAGTTTTTGTTTTTTTGTGTTCTGTTCCTACCGGTGAAAGCAGTGTTCATCTGTCCTGGGGCAGAGGGGGCAGTCGTTCACCTTTTTGTCTTATCTGGGGTTGATACTTTGGGCTATAATTACCAGCACTATTTAGAGAACTGCCAGCATTTGTCATTGCACACTGAGGCAATAAAGCGCAGTTACAGAAGCATAACCAGATATGTTTGGTTTAATGAAGGTTTTGTGGCAATTTGGAAAGTTTTATTATCTTTATTTATTTATGTTTCTAAAGGCAATGCAAGAATATTTCTCTCAGCCTAATTGCTAAAAGCATGATAACGATTTTTAATCTAGGTTGCTGGTTGTATTTACAGCCTTGGTTAGCAGTGAATTTTCTTTATTTTTACGTGACCAGTGTAACCTTGAACTGTCTGGATCAGTCATGCTGCTTTCTTTACAATATCGATTTAATGCTAGCTTAAACAAAGCTGGAAAAAAAAAAAGAATATCTATCCATGCATTTACCACCAATCATCCAGGAATGGGTTGCAGTGGCAATGAGCAAAGTAAAGACACCCATACACCTTTTTTATGGCCACTTCCTCTAGCTCAGGGATACTCAAATCTGGTTTCCTGCAGAGTTTAGCTCCAACTCTGATCTAGAGGTGTGGAAACGTCGCCAAAATAGACTCTTGGAAATATTTTAAAGACTCTATTTTGACATATTTCACATACTTTTGAAAATCCAGCATTTAGCTGATCCTGATAAGTGCTAATCACAGTTGTAAACAAGATGGCTTTCTGCCTCCACGAGGAGGTTTGGTGTCATGGACTCTTTGTTTCCAAGCAGAACATTAAAGAACATGACACAAACATCTCTAGGAAATCTTGTAGAATTTAACCAATCCAATGATGACTTCGAAACTCCTGAAGCTTTTCCAATATTGTACGATATGCATCAGATATTCATCCAATGGTCCATGGGCGTGATTCTTTTAATGCAGAGGAGCAGCGGCTCTGCTCCAAGTCTCTCTCGGATGTCCGAGCTTCACGCATTGTCCATCAGGGTCAACTTGGGACATATATTGCCTGGTAAATGTAGAGCTTCGCCTTCAGGCTTAGTTCTTTCTTTATCATGACGGCCCGGTAGAATGACCGCATTAGTGCCTCCACTGCACCAATCTACCTGCCAATCAACCTGTCCTTACTCTTTAACAAGACCCAAAGGTACTTGAACTAATGTAATTTTGGAAGCAGCCCACTTTCTACCCAAAGTAGACAATCCATCTTTTTCTAGTTGGGAACTACAGCCTCAGATTTGGAGATCTTGACCCCCATTCCTACTTCTTTACACAAAATAAAGCAGAGATGCCATGCTATCACCCCTGAACTACTGTAGAGTCCAACACTAACTGCGAACAAGGTTGACTTACTGCCGAATAAATGAACATAGCTTTCAAAGTGGTTGCATAGCATGCATTAGTGCTTGTCGCATTTATTTTTGTAAGTTCATTTCAACAGCTAACCAATACAATAGATTCATTTACATTTAAATTGTTGCATTTGGCAGGTACTTTAAACCAAGGCAACTTCAAATGCATTTAGGTATATTTCATATAAGATATTAGAGGCCATGTTTTATTTTACTGTATTTTATTTACCCCTCAATTGAATTGTCAGAGGCCGCGTGTCATAAAATAGGACAGCAGTGGCATTTCAACGCCACAGACTGGAATTGAAGAGAGAGCGTCTTTCTTTTAGCGCCTGTGTGTGCAGCTGCAGTGGCAGGACTGGAGAGGATGCGAGCGCTGTCTCTGTCCTGGGCTCTGGGGATACAGTGATGGATGAGGTTTGTTTCAGGGAATGGCTTTCATCATGGCACAAACCAACTTCCCACGAAAAGCTCTTGAATGCACTCACCCAGCGTGCCACGAACCCTCTCTAGACTTCTCTTTGCTCATCATCTTTGCCTTTGTGTGTCATATTGAGCAACGATGATGCATGTAGAACATTATGAAGAAGCAGAAATAGAGTGTGAATTAGTGTTATAAAGCATTGGATGTATAACCCCACTTTATTTGGCTACCAGTAGACATACTGTAGATTAACCATTATTTAACATGAAATTACCTTGCATTTTATCTACCAATAAAAAAGAGAGAATATACCGCAGAATGTAATTTACATATCATGGAATTATTCGATTGATTATTCTGATCCCGGATGCTTAGTTGAGCTGTTAACAAATCATTAAGTCAAAATAAATATGTGACATGAAACTGAGCCATCCTTTAACACAAGAACTACCTCTAAACAAGCTGAGGTTAATTGTCCTGCTCAAGGACACAGTGCTCATGCTCATGGATCATCTGGAACTTTTCGGTTACTAACCCAGATCTTTAACCACTCTATCTTTCCGTTTACTTCCCTTCAGCCATCTCCCCACATAACGACAGCATAACCAGCCGGCTGCACTAAAAGGATTCCTCAGCTTACCTCTGTTTCTGGGTCACTATGTATTTGACCTTGTAAAGATGAAGTGATACGAATCCTACTTGTCGGACCCATTAACCTCAGTCTATAAGAGCAAGTTCTGTAGGACAGCATCGTTTCTCCAGCAGCACACCACAGAAGCAAGTGCTGGAGATAGATCAGTGTGTCTGCGGCACTGAAAACCTTGATCAATCTTGCTAGACAAGCCCCCTTAGGTTTAGAGTCGAGAAGAACCATCTGAGACAGTTGCCCTCTGGTCCTGAAGAAGGGGGCTGCCAAAACCACTACTTTAGAAGACTGTGAAGACAAAATCAAGAAAATGCATTCAAGCATACAAGATTTGAAGGGAGGATTCCCAGTGTTGGGGATACTGCTTGGAAACCAATCACAATTTAAAGTACTGTAGATATAGTCAAGCTACTGTACTTTTTTGAAAAACGGAGATACACTTAAGCTACCGGTGAACAATAGCTGTATGTTGGAGTTATTTAAGAGCTATGGTTTTATTTGTTGACAAAAATATTTACGCTTTATGATTTACTGAGAGACGTATTTTTGCTGCCATGAGACAATAAGTGGTTTTGAATGCATGATGTTAGACACATCAAAACTTGATCAGGTAGACTTGCATACTGAAATGTTTACAACAAATATATGGTTATGAGTTAAAAAAAAAAAAAGAGTGGTTATGGATGAATTAATTAAATGTTTCACTCTCGCTTGCAGAAAGCGCTTGAGAAAAAGTGTATTTTACGCAGCTTGGCACACTTTCGACTCGTTTTTATATTCTCGAGCAAGAATGTACGACATTCACATTACGCAATTTGACTAATTTTTACGTAGAAAGGGCGATAATTTAAAATAAACTATCATTCATGTTTTCATAACTGCTCGGCAAATACAAAAACAAAGGTAAAATTAAATCATCTTTGAGAGCAAGTGGGCCCCCTGGTGTTTGGGAGACCGTACGCAGCTTGTGTAATTTGCGTATAGGGAGGATCGGCATTGGTGATTCCCCTACGCTGGTGATTCTCTAGTCAGGGAAGTTTAAACCTTCATCAATGAGCATGTGAAAACAATACATTTACACTTTGTACATCACCAACTGTACGATAATTGTGCTAATTACGGCGGGAAAAAGGTAAGTGTGTTATTTTATGTTTATTTTTGAAACACTGCATTTGCACCAGCTGTTTATAAATCACAGTAAAAAAAGTAGAACACTGCGTTTCCACTGCTTTCAAACCCTGGTATTTGCACACATTAAAATGTATGTGTTTACCTATTAAAATATTCCCAAAGAGAGATGCCTTTTCTGGCCCAGTTTGGTCCACCTACCCCCCGGCGTGTCCTCCTCTCTCCTGCTTTTAGTTTTTTTTTTTGTTCCACAAAAAAAAAACGCTGACTGTGTGTGGGTTGTGAAGATGAATTGTTTGCAGCACACTCTTTAAATCATAGGCGTGCACAAGCCTCTAGTTTAATCATATTTCACACAGACTCCACTTATCTCTGTCTCTTGTTGTTAAAGGGTGTCAAAGGCCATCTAACCACTCTCAGTCTGATGGCTGGAGGTCTCAGGGTTTCCTTAAACATGTTAACAAACCAATCCAAATATCTCTGTGGCTGTCAGGACTCAGTAGCAATTAGGTTTCAAATTCATTGATTGGGATATTATGTTTTTAAGCTTTGCACTGAAAATTACAATCACAGAATTGTATTTTTGTCCTATTTTAACTAGTGTTTTTCAGAGTTTTATTTTTTTTTTCTGACAGTTAAACACACATAAACAAGACACAAATACACAGTATGTGTTTATATAATTGTATAATTATAATTAGGGTCCTATGAAATCACTTTTCTTTTTTCCCAAATTCCAATATATATATATGTATATGTATATATATTTTTTATTTTTTATTCATAAAAAATATGATTTAACAATAATTTTATAAGTAGTAATACTAACAATACATTAAGTAATATATTTATGTCACAGTTTCTTCAAGTTAAACCAACCTTTTATTTTGACGGCTGCTGTGAAGACCTTTACGTTTCTTTGTATGTATTATATGATGACAATAGTTTTTTTCTCAAATTAAACTATAAAATGCTCATGAAGTGACTCGGTTGTCGAGATTGTTCATGTGTTCATGTACTCATATGTTTATGTGGCAGAGGCTGAAAACATGGCAGAATTTCATGTAGGTGCGCTGACGTACTTTTGATTTTAGATACCTGTATAGAAAACAGCAGCTTTGAGCATAGTTCAAAACTGCTTTATTTTATTTTATTTTACTGACTGACTGAAGAAATCATTTGTGTATGAGCAAACAACGACAGCTTTCCACGGTAATTTTTGGGGTGAACTAGCCTTTAATGTCATCATAGTGACCCTGAAGATGAAGAGCCTAACAAAGAGACACAGAATGAAACAGGATTCAGACACAATATGAAGAAACTCACACCCAAAGGTCACTGAAGGCATTTCTAGCTCGAAAACTTCCAGAATGCATTAGCAATTTAAAAAATGACACAATTGTTCTGCCCTGATGTATGTGCGAAGACACAACAGTAACCATTATAGGCCTCGCTGATATTGTTTTCAATTCGTTTCCTGTGCGCTGACTGGATGCATATTGTGTATTGTTGGATAAATACATTTCATACCATGAAGCGGCGACTGAGAGATACAGCTGAAATTTTTCTTGTGTCAATATGAGGCTAAGAATATTATGAGGCGAATTGTTGCAGGATTTGGCGCACTAACATGAAACACAATAAACTGCTTTGCATTGTGAGCACGGATACAATGCTTTGGTTCAAACGTGTGGGACACGAAGGGCTGCACAATCTATCTAGTGTAGGACATGGGTTTATATACTATTGTTTTATGTTAGGAAACAGTTTTGCAGGTTTATTTTGTGAGGTTAGTGGTGCAGAACAGTCATAACAGTGTTTTTAGCCTTTAAGCACAAACATACAGTGTGAAAATTATAAAGAAAAAACAAATTAAACACCGATTGTGCATAAAGAAATGGTCCTCAACTATCTTATTTATTAAAAATAGATTTTGCTAAGAGATTATTCTTGCCAAAAAAAGCAAATCTTAGATTTAAAAGCATTAACATTAACACAATGCCACAGATTGATGGATAGTATTTAAATAAATAAAAAATTATGAAATTATTATTATTAAATTATTAATTAATATATTGTTAATGTACTATTCTTTTTAATTACCCTTTCAAAAATAATATTAATTATAATAATAATAATAATAATAATGTTATAGATATTAAATTAATTGAATATTAAACCATTAAATTGAAATAATATGACATTATTATTATTATTAAATATATTTTTAAAAAGAACAATTATTAAAAAACTACAAATTATTAAATAAATGATTCAGATACTGTTTACTTTTAATTAAAATTAATGTTACATGAATATTAATACATTCACATTCAATTGAATAAATATATTAAGTTATTAAAAATGGTTAAATAATATTAAATAATTAAATTAAAAGAACAAATAGAAACAAAATAAAACTAAACAAATATTATAAAATATGGGATCAAATACTGTTTAATTTGATATAAATGTAACTATTTAACTTTTTAAATTTTAATTTAATTGACATTAAAATGGCAAAAAATAAAACTAAACTAATATTATACAATATAAGATGAAATACTGTTTCATTTAGTTTAAAATGTAAAGTATTTAATAAAAAATGAATATTATTAACATTATTGTTAATATTTAATGTTTAATAACATAATTAAACAAATAATATTAAATCAAATGTAATTAACATTACATATTTCCTGAAAAAAAAGAAACAGGAAAAATACAACTAAATGATTATTATAAAATACATTACATATACATAACATATTAGATTGTACTGTTATGTACGGTAGCATACGGTATTAATTATAATTAATTAGCTATTATGAAATAAATATCAAATTCAATTCAGTTTTGTGTTAAATTATTACATTTAAGTGTATATTTAAGAATTTAAGAAAATAAAATAAAAGTAATATTTATTTTAATATTTAAAAGGTCAAGTACTGTAATTATATTGTATGTTATTTCAATTAAAATCGAATTAACATTACATTAAATTAATAATAAATTCCTATTGAAAGAAATATAAGATCAAATATTGCGTAAAGCCCTTGCTTGTTCCAATTTAATATGCTAATTTATTTAGCGCAATCTTTCCACTAGAAATATATAGTCTCTAACTAGAAGATCATATCATATCATATTGTGTTTGCACAGCTGGAATAATCAACATCCACTAAATTTGTTCAGCTTTAGAACAAGTGTCAAAATGCGCTGAAGCGTTTCACACATAAACTCTATTACAGCTTTGCTCTTAACCTGCGATGGTTCTCATTGTCATAATCTAAAGCTGTGGTGAAAGCGTGCGACTTGCTGCTGCCGCCAGCCGAGGAGAGCGTCTCACATGTGTGGGTGGCCTAATTGCACCATGGGATACATTTAAAGACTTAATGACTGCCATGCAGTGACCAGAAATACATGTGTCTCCCTGAAATAGTGGATTGAATAGGCGGGGAACAGTTTGGCTGCGCTGGCAGATAGCTTTGCAAAGGGCCTGAATGAACAGAGAGCTGATAGCAGAACAGAGAGCTGACCCTTATGAGAGGCCAAACATCTGAGAGGACGATAAACACCAGCAACATAATCCATCTGGAAAAAAAGCTTTTTGCTATTTCAAGCCAGTTTCCATGAACGAGGCACAGAATTGGACCTGAAACTGAAGTGTGTGTGTTGTTGTTGTTGTTTTTGTTTTTTAAGTAAGGTTCGTTCACCTCAATATCGTCCATCAGAGCAGGTATATATTTTATGACGTTTCAGATTTATTAACCCTGTTACTAAAATTCAATATATATATATATATATATATATATATATATATATATATATATATATATATATATATATGTGGTCTTACGTTATATATATATATATATATATGACATTATTATTATTATTAAATATATTTTTAAAAAGAACAATTATTAAAAAACTACAAATTATTAAATAAATGATTCAGATACTGTTTACTTTTAATTAAAATTAATGTTACATGAATATTAATACATTCACATTCAATTGAATAAATATATTAAGTTATTAAAAATGGTTAAATAATATTAAATAATTAAATTAAAAGAACAAATAGAAACAAAATAAAACTAAACAAATATTATATTTACATTCAAATTTATTTCTATGAAAATATATATATATATATATATATATATATATATATATATATATATATATATATATATATGTGTGTGTGGTCTTACGTTATATATATATATATATATATATTTTTTTTTTTTTTTTTTTCATAGAAATAAATTTGAATGTAAATAAAATAGACAATATTTGTATCAAATCATAAATAAATAAATCCTATGCCTGAGCAGTGTTTCACATTTGATCTAAAATAAGCTGTAGGAGTAACTAGTTTGGGAACAAATATTTGTAGTTATTGATACATTTTTATGTCTATAATTGAAAAAAAAAGAAAGTAATATTCATTCAGTAACTTGGGGGTAACACTTTAGTATAGAGTCCAATTCACACTACTAAGTAGTTGCTTATTAGCATGTCTATTATTAACATATTGGCTGTTTATAAGTGTTTATAAAGTACATATAATGCATGACATCCATAATCCTACCCAATACCCTAAACTTAACAACTACCTTATAAACTATTAATAAGCAGCAAATAAGGAGTTAATTGAGGCAAAAGTCATAGTTAATGGTTAGTTAATAGTGAGAATTGGTCCTTGAAATAAAGTGACCAAAAAAAAATAAAAATAATAATAAAATAGCATGAAGTATATTAGACTAAATTTATGCAATATAAAATATTAAGAAAATCTGAATGGGTAACATAGTTGCACAGTAATCGGTAAAATTAAATTTACATAAAATTATATAATAATCAAATGAATGTAACAAACTTCATTTTCTTTTTATGAAGTTATGGTAGATTTTCTTAATTTTTAATGTCACTTAAAATAACAGGCTAAACTGACTAAAATTACACTAAAATTTTCTCTGTTAAAAGGTACACTAAATAAATAATTAAATAAAAACTAATCAATTTAAGGTCAGCTGCTGCCTTAAATCTTTTTTTTTCTTTTTTCTTCAGTGTAAGAGGACTGAAGGTTTAGCTTGATGAATGTAAACTGTATTACATTTGAATTGCTGGTTAAGTAAATATAAACAGTGCAGCTGTCGAGACTAGACATAATACATCTAAAACAACTAGAACTATTTCGATTGAATGTGGTCTTACGTTATGTGAATCTATTTGACTGGATTTCTATACGAACTGTCCACATGAAGTGATTCACGACGTCCCAGCACTCTATAAACTGTACAAATCTCTGAAGAGTTCCCGGTTTCTCCTTCCTGCTGTATTGTTGGCAACATTTCCTTATACCGCTCTTGCCTCTTTTGAAGAGCAGAAAAGCTGAAGTCAGGCATTGACTTCTCATGGAAATCTTATCTCTGCGTTATCCCCAGTGGAGTGTGAGAAGGATTTATCCCAGCGAGGTGTGTGTCTATCTACTCTGACTCAAGTGCTCAAGATAAGGCCTCACACCCTCCGGAGTTCCTCATAATTGAACATTTACTGTACAATCGCCTGACGGGGAGGACCAGCGTCATACAATAGAGATGATAGCAGTGGTGGACACAGAATATCCATAAATTATCTGGAAAAACCCACATTGGTCACTGTTGCATTTGATAAAACATGCCGAGAAGACATTTCATATGAATAAAAGACAGACTGCCAGGTAAATTGAGAGATGGACAGGTACAAAAGTACTCAGACAGACCTGATAGATAGATAGGATGGCACAAGAAACAATGGAAATACCAGGATATGCAACTTGCAGATATATACGCTGACTATATTCATAGTAAACATTCTCTGCACGTAACAAAAGCAGGCCGTCAGCAAACATGTTTCTGTGTCGGTGCAGTCGCTGTTATGTTTTGTATTTAACATTCAGGTCATGGGCAGGGACCGCATCAAAGCCTGACCTGAAACAAACATGCAAACCTCTGTCAAAGACACAAGCTACAAATGCATACCTTGAACTCCCATTCCATGCACACCTAATGCAGACTCCGGAAAGTAGCGCGTTTCTGAGCTCTTAACATGCACTAGCTCTCCTCTTGTTGTTTTCCACCAAATATATTTTGATGTTTTGCCAGGAATTCCTACCCTCTATTAGGTTCTGCACTTATTCAACATTCTTGTCTGTAAAGCACACTGTCATGGAATATTACAAATAACATCTGACGGCAAGACAAAAACACTCTTCGAAAGAGCAGCCGGATGAAAGTCTTTGAAAAAAAAAAAGAAAGAAAAGAAAAAGCTTTATGTACAGGCAAAAAGTCTTGGCTTGATCACATTATTTCTGTTCTTGACACCCCAGGTGGCAGGAGGAGGGAAATGCGCGTTGAGTCGTGTGGAACTAATGGGATGGAAAGGTGTTGTGGAGGGAACAGTGCTCAATTGTTTGCTTCCTCATTGAGCAGGGGATAGGAGACCAGGAGGAATCGATGTCCCGGCTTATTAAAACTGCCCACTTCACTTACCTAGACAACAGCAGACTCAGAGAGGACCACTGTCCTGGAAAAGGCCCAGGATTTTACACGCCACATCACACTGCTGAGAGTCCGTCGGAGCCATCTTGAGCCCGGTGTAAAATTGCATTGGCCCTGCTGTGAGCTGTGATGGGTTACTACATATATATATATATAAAAAAAGTACACTTAGCCTATAGACGGTTTCATCGGGCGCACGCGCCTGGTCCTAAGTTAACTTCCGGTCTGTGTTGTGTATATGGGTCTGGCTGCAGTGCCTTCTACAAACGCAGTTAAAGTTAAGGTGATGAGTAGACTGAATTTAGTCTCAGGTGGTTGTGCTGTGGGATGTGTTTCCCATACATTTATACATTTTTGGAGAATCGCCACGATTTTAAAACTGATCGATTTTCAAAAAGGCTTAGTTGAATAAACATGAGTGAGGTTACGTGCTGCACGTTTAATAATAATAATTCCTTATATGTTTACATATCAAAACGAGGCACAGGTGTTTTATATCACTATTTCTGAAGGAATGTTATATGCCTGATAACGCAGCATTTGTGAGCGTAGCTCTGCTTTGTTTACAGCTGTTACTGGGTTAAACCTCTATTTCTCGCGCTTTATGAATCTCCTCCTCGGAAATAATTAATTTGCATACCGGAAGTTAAGTTAGGGCCACAAAAGCGCACATGCGCAGTTACGTTTGTTTATGTTGTTGCCGTTGAAACCGTCTACATAATGTGCTCTATTATATAAACTTAAGATCAACTGAGTGTACTCAACTATGCTATTTTGGGACACCGTGAATATGGACTAAAATGTGCTTTTAGCATACTATCTCTGCATATACACTTACATTTATTCATTTAGCAGACTCTTTTATCCAAAACATTTTTTACCTAACATGTGTTCCTTGGGAATCGAACCCACAACTTTGTGCTGCTAACGCAATATTCTACCATTTGAGGCACAGGAAGAAAAAAAAAAATATATATATATATATAAAAAAATATTTAATTACACAATATAAGTGTAATTTTTATTTTTATTTTTATTTTTACCTGGGTGTCCATGGTACTTTCTAGATATTTTGCTCTTTAGGGTCTTGTCCGTGGTCCTGTCTGGATGGTTTGCCTATTAGGATGCTTTTCATGGTACTGTCTACTTGTTTTCTGTTTTAGGGTGCTGTCCGTGGTGCTAACTAGTAATTTGCTCTTTAGAGTGCTGTCCATGGTGCTATCTAGTCATTTACTCTGTATGGTGTTGTCCATGGCGCTATCTAGTCATTTGCTCTTTACGGAGCTGTCCATGGTGCTGTCCACTTCACTGTCCATCTAGTCACTAGGTGAGCTTGATTTCATGTTGCACTGCACAGACCGATTGACTAGAGTTGTTGGTTTTCAGTTGAGGGTTGAAAGCAGAGATGTCAAGTCGGACACTTACTGTTCCAGGGACATTCGCGCAGTGCTTTTATATTCTATCACTGATGAAGGAAACAAAATATAATATTTGTCAAAAAGACAGACGTTTCAGAAACGTTTTCATGAGCAACAGAAAAAGCGCAATCTGTACAAGAATAAAGTTCAACAACAAAAAAATACTCTTCAAATACCAATAAAGTGGGGTGGGGGTTTTATGCTTGTATCAGTGTTTCATGAAAAACATGACTTAATATAACATTGTGACTACAGTAAAAAAGCTTTTATAAATGCAGCTTCGTTATATCATAACTGTTTTGAAATTTCACTGGTTCTCTCTTGAAGGCAGTGAACCAATGAATCAGTGTCTGTGGATTTTACATCATCTAAAAAAAAAAAAAATCCTTTCAATGATACATTTGTATAATAAAAGGGAAGCGTTGTACTTAATATTCTCGTTTTGCCTGATTAACCAAGCCCTACATAAATCAGACAAAACAAGCCCTACTATTTATTAAAACCACACATTATATGGACAGTTCATATTTAATGGTATTAAATGATTTGTTTATTGCAGATTACACTATCAATAAAACTTGTTTGTAAGTATTTTTGAGCTGTTTAGTTGCATTTACATCATTTTAACCAGCTTGTGTCATTTCAAATGCTTTGAAACAGTGAATCATTTTACAATGGAATAGGTTCAATGGATTAAAAGTTTTGTAAACCTTACTTTATCCCATCAATTGTTTGCTCTTTAGGATGCTGTCCATGGTGCTATTAGGATATTTTGCTGTTTAGGATGCTGTCCATGGTCCTGTCTGAAGGTTGTGTTTGTTTGGTTGCTGTCCATTGTCCTGAAATACTATGCTTTGTAATCCCATGGCTTCGAAAGACTGCTTTACTTTTATTGCATTGAAACAAGACTCCAAAATTCTAGTTATACCATGTATCATAAACAATACATAAATTACCATGGTATAATATCATGTTGTTTTGAATATACATGTCCTCCATACAGAAATGTTTTGATGATAATAACATATAAACCCTTAAAAGACAGCCCTACCATGAGCTCTTTTTCAGTCTTTCTAACTACCTAAACATTTGTATAAATTTGAAAATTTAGCAATAAAAAAACCTGTGTTACTTTATTCTCATTTTATCCATAGTAGTAGAAGTAGTAATAGGTGTAGTATTTAAATTGATTTTGTTGCCACATTATTAAATGTCAGAGGTACATAACAGGCACTTGAAGTACTCAGTAGTGCAGATCAAATAGATGTGGTAATGGTACTGAATAGAAACGAACCTCATCATGTCCCAGGAAGTCTTAATCATTTAACTGCTTTAGGTATTCAGGGGGCTTGTAATGGGGGTGAAACATTTACATGCATGATTACATTCTGAAGGCAAATAACCCATGTTCAGGGACGTCTCAATGAGATGATTGTTAGCAGTCAGCCATATAAGACATTACACAGGCAGTTTCTAATGGTGTGGGGGTGAGAATTAGGGTCACCTTGTTATCCTCCTGTTTTGTCTAAAGAGACCTTGCAAAGACCCAAGGGCACTTCCTGTGCACAAAAGCAGTTCAACCTGACATGGGATATTTGTTTGTTTAAAGGAATAGTTAAGCCAAACTACCCAAACTACCCAACACCACCCCTAAGTTAAGGGGTGATACGATTTTTAAGATTTGTAAGTGTATCGGCGTGTTCCTTGTGAATTGAACTGTGACCATGGCAATATACTTGCACAGTGCTCTACCAGTTGAGCTAAATTAGGAAAAAACTTGGACTGAGTGGCCAAAAAAATCACTGAGCTAATGGATTTGGCCTTACATTTTTAAAGGAACCCACACATTGGTGAAAATTATTTTTAGAACATCTGAAAAAAGTTTTTTCCGTTGATTGAATGTTTGTCAGACATATACCTGGCTCAATATCCATCATTATAGATTCCCAGGATTGCCATGCCATGAGTTCCCTGCAGACTGTGAGCAGGATAACGGCAAAACTCCAGCCTTCTGAATTGTTGCTCGAGTCACCAGAGCTCAGTGTCATTTAACTTCTGTCAGGTTCAATCTCAGATCAGTTTCCAAAACATGCTCAGTCATGGCAGACCCGTTGACATCTGACATTTAGTCTGTGATGTGTTTGCCTCTCATTTTTGCTATCCATCTTCCACACTTTGCAATTCATTAGTTAAATATTGTTGTAAACACGACTTGTCAACAAAGCTTATTTTGGAGAGGGTTTGGTTTGACAAGAGCAATTTGAGACAGCTTGTGCAGCGTGCAAGAGCTTTCATAGGGTTGGAATATCCAGAGTTTATCCCAAAGGGCTTCTAGAGTTACTGAATTGTAGGATATGTATTTAGTATAAATGCATTGTTATTAAAATCTAACATTTAGGACATAATACAATTGAATATACAATAATGTTCAAAAGTCTGGGATCAGGAAGATTTTTCTTTAATGGAGTCTCTTGTGCTCACCAAGGCTGTATTTATTTGATAAAAAAATACAGAAAAGACTGTAATATTTAGATATTTTTTAAATGTATAATATTGGTTTTCTGTTTTAATATACTTTAAAATATAATTGATTGCTATGTTTATTTTTGATTATGATTGAAGGCAACCACTAAACTTTTTACTATATAGGTTGAAATAAGTTGAAACATTTTGGTGTTTAAAACATACAACTCATCGCCCCTTGGCAGCCCATCTGTGCCCATAAGTAATATTTTGTGAACTGAGTCAGATAGGTCTCGTCGACACCTGAATAATGATTTTAGGAGGGAAATAGATGTAATTTCCCATTATAATTTGTTCAAACGGTGTTGGCAGAAACAGATATCTTTTCAGACAGCTTCAGACATGCATACTAATCTACTCAGACAGCTATACAAAATTAGCCCTTACACAACCCAAACACTTTTTTTAGCATAGTGCTTCTTTGAAGCAGTGTCCCTGGTTTAAGTTGAGCACTGTCAACATCATCTGCAGCCTGTAAAAATAACCCAAACTGGCATGTACAGTTTGAATGGAAGTTTATGGAGCAATTCAGACCGGTTTAAGCTGAAAAGTAGAGCACATACATGTTAAATCATTTATTTACGGTTTAGTTTGCAAAAAAAAAAAAAACTATTATAGTCCTCATAGGACTGGAAATATGCATATGCAGATTAGGTGTAATAATGATAATAAGAATAACACACAAACAGTTGTTTTAAGCAAAAAATACAATATACAGTAAAACTGTAAAATAGCATTAAATTAAATTAAATTAAATTAAATTAAATTAAATTAAATTAAATTAAATTAAATTAAATTAATGCAATTAGCAGTTGCTTTTATCAAAGCGACGTACAGTGCATTCAGGATAACAGTTTTTACCTAACATTACAATTTGGAATGTTGAAAAGTCTTTACTGACATAAATACATAATACAAAATAATAAATACAAATAAAGTTTATCGTTAGCTTTATTTAAATGATTAAAACTGTATTTTTATCACTCACACAGTCGTGTCTGTAACACTGAAACAAATAGTGCTTAATAAATATTTTTTATATTGGAACAACAAATTTGAAGACTAAAATGAGATGAACAGCGTCTCAGTCCAATGAACTGAATATATGCAATATGAGAGCTAAAATGAATATTATGTAACGTTTGAATTTCCCCGTAACATTTCTTTAAGAGCTCAGTGCATGTCAGGTGTTGCTTTAAGAAGCTTTTCACATTATCCCATGTCTCACAAGAAAACCCAGGTCCCTTGTACTTCATCTAACACACTTCTGAATTCCAACTTAATGCTTTTCTACATGCCAACTACAAGTACGTTTTTTTTTTTTTTTTTTTTTAAGACCGTGGCATATTAGAGCTCATAACTGTACAATAAGAGTTAGTAGAATTTGTAACATGAGTAAAATGTGCAGGAAAGTGAAGTCAGTTTTGTGGGCTTGTTGGAGGCTGAGTGGGTGTAAGAAGCACACTGTGCTGTCCTGAGTGGGAGGAAATCTTATGAGGAGTGACAGAGATACAGAACAGGAACAAACACATGAAGAGGCCTTCCTTTACGGATGGGCTGAGATAATATGCTTACATTCAAAGAGCTTATGTAAATGTGCTATATATTTGAAAGGGACAGTTTGTCTAAAAATGAAATTTTGATATAATTTGCTCACCCTCGTGTAGTTCTGAACTCATATGGCATTCTTGCATATGTTGAATAAAAAAGGAGATATTTCGAAGAATGTTTGAGCTGTTCTTTTCCATACAATGAAATCCACTATACAAATAGCCCAAATGAGCTGCAATATACTGTTTTAAAATACTCTATAGTGCTTTTTTTCTTTATCTTTTTGCAGCTTAAAATGTATTCCTTTAAAAGAGAGACCACCTAAAATGCACAAAAAAATTTATGAAAACAGCTGAATGATATTTTTATCTAGGTTGAGATCATTTTTGTATATTTACTTAAAGTAGAACTGGGGGTCGGAATTTGTAGCTGCTCCATTTAACTTCCTGTTTCATTTCCAATGCGTACAAAAACAATGCTCTGATCATTTAGACTTTAGATAAAAAATATGGAGATGAAAAACAAAATAAAAAGTGAAATGTTGGGCTCACCTTTCTATTAAAAGCTTCCAGAGTTCCACCTATTTATTCTGGCTTAGTTGTCATGGAAACTGCAGCTTTTCAGATAAGCATATTGTGTAAATGGAAGAAAGCAACTGCAAAGTTTAGCCATTTATGACCTTTATGTATTTATGCATTTGAGATTTCGGTCACTGTGGAACTGAGGAATGTGTCATAAACTTTCTCGAGGTGTGTAAACACAGACCTGCCTGCTAAAAAAAGGTTTTTACATTTATCAGGCTGCAGGCTGTTTTGATTCATGTTGAATATGATGTATGTATGTACTGTATGTATGTATGTATGTATGTATGGATGGATGGATAGATAGATATTCTTTATTCTCTTTGTTGTCACACATTGGGTAAACAAATGTTACGATAGTGAAATTCTTGGGTATAAGACTCTGTGCCATGGCAGTACAAGCAACAAGATATGAAAAATTTTAATGTTTATCTTTTATATATGACTTACAGTGATGTATACTGTAGTGTTTTACTGTGAAGTTCAGTGCAGTAGTGTTCTATGCAGTGCTGTCAGAGTCAGTGTGGCTGGTGTGAAGATGGAATCCAGTGTGAGGGGTAGGGATGGGTGAGTGATTATCATTTTGCTATCTGGAGTTCAGTAGCCTGATGGCCTGCGAGAAGAAGCTGTCTCCGTCTGCCTGATGGCAGCAGTGAGAAGAGTTTGTGGCTCAGGTGGCAGGAGTCGATGATGATCTTCCGTGCTTTCCTCACACATCTCTGGGTGTAGAGGTCCTGGAGGGAGGGAAGCTCACCTCAGACAATGCGCTGGGCTGTCTGAACTATTCCCTGCAGGGCTGTCCGGTTGATATCGGTGCAGTTCCTGTAGCAAGCGCTAATGCAGCTAGTAAGGATGATCTCCACAGTGCTTTAGAACTTTAGAACTGTCTGAGGATTTTTGAGCTCAGACAAAATTTCTTTAGTCGCCTGTGGAAGAAGAGATGCCGGTGGGCCTTCTTCACTACTGACTGTGTGTGAGTAGTCCAGGTGAGGTCCTCGAATATGTCAACACAGAGGAACTTTAAGTTGCTGACCCGCTCCAATGGAGTCCTGTCGATGGTGATGGGGGAGCGCTCACTGGTCCATCTCCTGAAATCCACCACCAGCTCCTTGGTCTTCTTGATGTTCAGAGAGAGGTAGTTGTTGTGGCACCAGTTAATCATGATGCACACCTACTTTCTGTAGGCTGATTCATCATCGGCAGTAATCAGGCCTACCACCGTTGTGTCATCCACCAATTTGATGATGATGTTGGAGCTATGCGTGGGTACAAAGTAATGCATGTACAGGGAGTACAGGAGAGGACTGAGTACGTAGCCCTGTGGGGCTCCAGTGTTGAGGGTCAGCAGGGAGAAGATGTTGCTGGCAACTCTGACCACCTGCCATCTGCTTGTCAAGAAGTCCAGGGTCCAGCTGCACAGAGATCTGTTCAGACCCAGAGCCCGGAGTTCCACCATGGTACTATTGGTATTAAATGCTGAGCTGTAGTCAACAAACAACATTCTCACATATGTGTTCCTCTTGTCAAGATGGGAAAGGGCAATGTGCAGGGTGAATGCAATTGCATCATCTGTGGAATGAGGATAAGCTTCTCAAAGCACTTACTGATGATGGGAGTCAGAGCAACACGATGCCAGTTATTCAAGCAAGAAGTTGTGGGTGTTTTTTAGGGAAAAAATGTCCATGAAGACTCCAGCTAGTTGGTGAGTTCATGTTTTAAGGACTCGACCAGGAATGCCGTCTGGACCTGTGGCTTTGCGGATATTCACGCGCTGGAGTAGTTGGGTAACCTCCGCTACAGACACAGAGAGTGGACAAGATACAGCAGTCTCAGCCGCAGGAGCACTCTGTGTGGAGGAGGAGCCGCTGACTTCGAAATGAGCCCAGAAAGTGTTGAGCTCCTCAGGCAGTGAGGAAGTGGTGTTTGCATCAGTGTTTGCTATCCTTGTAGTCTGTGCTGTTGTGGAGTCCTTGCCATATGTCTCTGTAGTTGGAAATTGTTTTGCGGAGGGCATAGTTGGCTTGCTTATAATCATCCGCATTACTGGAATTAAAGGCCGAGGTTTGAGCGTTAAGAGCCATACAAACATCAGTATTAATCCACAGTTTCTGATTGTTTTGGTCAGTACAACGTCTTCTGTGCACTTCCTTATGAAGTACGTTATGGTGTCTGTGTAAACATTGATGTTGTCAAAGCATGCAGCCCAAAACATATCCTGTAGCATAGAATCTAAATGGTCTGACCAAAGCTGAATCATCCTTAGGGATGGTTGTTTCCCGTTTCAACTTTTGCCTGTAAGCAGGCAGGAGCAGAATGGAAGAGTGATCTGATTTGCCTAGAGGTGGGTGGGGGAGAGACTTGTAAGTATTCCAGAAGGGGGAGTAACAGTGGTCTAGAATCCGATCTCCACTTCTGTTGCATGATATGTGCTGGATTTTTGGTGCAATCCTCTTAAGATCAGCTTTGTTGAAATCCCTGATTATAATAAACGCAGCGTCAGAGTGCACGGTCTCCTGTTTGCATAAATACCCATACAGTTCCTTGAGTGCTGCATCTGTGTCAGCCTGAGGGGGAATGTAAACAGCCAACCAAAATGGCCAGCACTGAAGCGTGAGGTATTCCAGGTCAGGAAAGCAAAGAGACTGTTTTGGATCTACATTCTTCTGATTGCACCATGAGTTGTTGATCATGAAGCATACACCTCCTCCTTTGCTTTCCCCTGAGAGATCCGGTATTCTATCCGTGTGATGGACAGAGAATCTTGTGAGTTCAATGGGAAAGTATGGTACCTTTCAAGACATCCAGGATGACATGAGGCAAATAATGGAGCAGTCCCTGATCTCACGCTGGAAAGAAATATGCGCTCTCAGTTCACAAAGTTTAATGTCCAGGGACTGAGCGTTAGCCAGTAGTATACTTGGAAGGGGTGGTCAGTCTGCACAACGTCTTAATCTGACGAGGACTCTGGTTCTCATTCCTGTCCTCCGGCTTTGTTTTCAATATCGCGGTTGGGCCGCCTACACAAAGGGCTCTGTAGTGTTGTTTGTAAACAATGGGTCAGTGTTGAGGAATTTAAAGTCCAGTTTGTGGTGAGTAATTGTAGAACCAATGTCCATAAATGTTGGTCTGTTGTAAACACTTAGGGAGACAACATCGGCACCATCTTGGCTACTACATTTTTCAGATGCACAGATAATCAGATAAATGGATGGATGGACAGATATCCAGTTAGATATTTGAATAGATGAATGGATGTTCAGATGGATGAACAGATGGATAGATTGATGAAAGTAAGAATAGGGAATAGATATTCAGATGATGGATGAATATGTGGTCAGATGGATGTTCGATATAAATATATTAATTGAAATGGATGGATGGATGGATATTCAGATGAATAGGTAGATGAATAGATATTCAGATGGATGGATGGATATGCAGATTGACATTCAGATGAGAGATAATCAGATCGATGGATAGATGAAAGATGTCCTGTTAAATTGATGGATGATATGTTAATATGAATGGATGTATATTCTGATGGATGGATGGATATTCAAATAAATGGAAAGATGATAGATATTTAGATGATGGATGAATGAATGGATATATAATCATATTATGTTAAGATGAATGGAACTCAAATGGATGGATGGATGGTTGGATGAATGATAGCTGTTAAGATGAATGCATAAATATTCAATTGGATGGATGGATGAGAGATGTTATGAAAAATGGATGGATGGGTGATAGCTGTTAAGATGAATGGATGAATATTTGAATGGATTGGATAGATGGATGGATGGATGAATGATAGCTGTTAAGATGAATGGATGGATATTTGAATGGATTGGATGGATGGATGGATGGATGGATGACAGCTGTTAAGATGAATGGATGAATATTTGAATGGATTGGATGGATGGATGGATGGATGGATGATAGCTGTTAAGATGAATGGATGGATATTTGAATGGATTGGATGGATGGATGGATGATAGCTGTTAAGATGAATGGATGGATATTTGAATGGATTGGATAGATGGATGAATGATAGCTGTTAAGATGAATGGATGGATATTTGAATGGATTGGATGGATGGATGAATGATAGCTGTTAAGATGAATGGATGGATATTTGAATGGATTGGATAGATGGATGGATGGATGACAGCTGTTAAGATGAATGGATGAATATTTGAATGGATGGATGGATGGATGAATGATAGCTGTTAAGATGAATGGATGGATATTTGAATGGATTGGATGGATGGATGGATGGATGGATGACAGCTGTTAAGATGAATGGATGAATATTTGAATGGATTGGATGGATGGATGGATGGATGGATGGATGATAGCTGTTAAGATGAATGGATGGATATTTGAATGGATTGGATGGATGGATGGATGATAGCTGTTAAGATGAATGGATGGATATTTGAATGGATTGGATGGATGGATGGATTGATGATAGCTGTTAAGATACATGGATGGATATTCAAACAGATATATATTAACAGATATATATTATAACAGATAGATTGATATTTATTCAGATGATATTCAGACACACACCTGCAGCTCTCCTGCAGTCAGGATGCAGAGTCGTCTCTCACAGTCTTGCAGGACGAAGCGTCATTCATCAGTTGTAGGTGTGGGTGACTCGCTGACACTGTGTTTATGCAACTTAAAGAGCTGAGCGCTCTGGTGAAGTAGTGATGTATGACTTGCCAGGGGGGAAGAATGATGTGCTCCCACAGAATGAAGGAACGGCAGGGAATCCATGCAGTCTGGCTGGATGCAAGTCCGGCAGCAGAATCTCAATGACAACTGACGCTAAACACCACACAGTGACAAAAATGCTACGGATGAGACCGTGAGACCCCCAGGATGCTGGAACGATGAAGACCTGTGAAGATCTCACCACACGCAATGTTCAACATTTGTGTTCAGAACAGAAACTATAATACAAATAGTTTCAGGACACGGCCTGCACACACTCTCAGGTTCCTAACATGAAATAATAATATCACATTTGCATAATACAGAAATCGTGAGACATAAAAAGAGACATTGTGAATTAAAGTGCAAGGTTTCTTTTTAACTGTAGGCATCATTCAAGCGCTTTACGAGCATGAAGATCCAATGATCACAGGTGTTGCTCTCATTGATGTTAATGGCAAATGGAGAGGAAGGGAGAGAGATGAATTGCATATTTACCACATGCACATTTAATTTCACTTTCCAATTTAAAGCCTGTCAAGGCTAGAAAAATGCAGCAGTAAAGCTGTTATCTGTTTTATGAAGGCTTAACAATAAGGATATCTTTCTGCTGAGCTCAGATTTGTAGTTGCCCTGCTAATATTTTCACTGACTCCACTACAAAAATTATATATATATATTTTATTTTTAACAGTTTATTTCTCTGAAACAAGTTTTTGTCAATTAAAAGTTTTGTTTACATAGAAATAATTATATTATTATCATTATCATTATCATTATCATTATCATTATCATTATCATTATTATTATTATATTATTATTATTATTGTCAACATTTTATGGGTTTATACATTGGTTTAAAATATTAATATTATAATATATGTATTTATGAATATATATTTAATATATTATAATATATAGCAGTATATAGTTTTCAATGTATTTTTTCAATGTTCTTTTCATCTAAATTTATAATAAATCTTTTTAATTTCTAATATTTTAAAATGTGTAATAAATATGTATTGTATTAATTATATACATGTACATTATATATATATATATATATATATATATATATATATATATATATATATATATATATATACAGGTATATTTATGAAACTTCAGCTGTCGATAATATCATTTATATATTTTTGAATGTATTTTTGTATTATACTATATAGGAGTATACAGTTTTTGATATACTATAAATATTAAAATAAAGTACTTTTCATCAAAAAATTATAGTAATATATAATGTATTAAATTTAAATAATGTTTTATGTAAAATGTGTGTTATATCAAATTGCTAAATGTAGTGATTAGAGGTATACAGCATAATTTGAAATAAATTAGTATATAAAGCTATAACTTACTTTATTTACATGACTTTTAAATGTTCAGGACTATATAGGCAGTAATTGAGCCTGCAGACTGTAAATCACAGCACAATATGCATTAGAGTTATATAGGCCATTGCATGACAATAATCAAGGTTTTAAATGATAATAGACAAGTAAACTTGCCCTATCACCCATAAAGACAGCAATGCAATTGTAGGATCAAAAGCAAAACTAGACAAAAAATGAATTGCAACTGTGAAGACACATCTAACAGAGCTGAGTGAAAACATCGCAACCAGAATACAGATCCAGACAGGCCATCTGAGAGCACTCCATGCTTATTGAGCAAAGACAGCTATTCCTCTCAGGCGTGCGGATTTCTTCCTTGATGGATTTCAGGTTCCGACCATTGAGATTGAAATCTATTCCCTGTGTCGATGTTTGTCAACATGCAATCTGCCAGATTTGCCATGGCGGTGTGCCTGCCACTCCGGGAGGGATGCCGGGCGAGACGGCGTCTGGACAAATGAGTGATCATTACCTCTTAACTCCGTCAAGTGCCGCGGTCGCAGATGGAACGTGAGATTGAAATCTGGAGAGAATACAGACGTTGCGATTGAGGGAATTGTGTCGATGATGGCAATTTCTCTGCAAATTGGATTGTGATGTACTCTGGTGAATTCAGTCGATGGTTCGTAGATGTAGACGACAAACATGCAACAGATCAATAATTGACCTTAACATTTTTCAGGGAGTTCGTCGCAATGAGCTGAGGCAGCAGCACCTTTTCCGATTTAAGCATGTCCTGAAAATACGAGAGACTATTAGCACTGTTTCGGACTGTAAATAGAAATGTAGAAAAACCGATTGGTTACGGTTCTGAAAATTCAGTTCATATAACTTGAGACTGGGGGTTTAATAAGTTCTTTACTATTGAGAATGTGGGTTTTGTTGTCTCTAGTCCAGCATAGTTTGGGTATGAATGTGATGATTGGGAATTTGCCAAGTAGGAACATTTTTAGTAATATTCATACTGGAAATATGATAAATGGTGTGGTTACCTCTATAGTTGCATGTGAACCATTTTTTGGAATCTATTTAGCAACAAGTTAAATGCTCACGCTAAAGCTCCGTTTACACTACAAGCGACACGCAACAACAAAGCGACACAATTCCATTCATTTCAATGGAGAGCTGGTGATTTCTGGCGACACAAGTGACAGCGAACGTCTGGACGACCGGATTTGGCATGTCCAGCAAAGTGACAAAGTTCAGTATCCTTCAACTTTATGCAAATGAAGAGTGACTTTCGGGAGCGACAGCCAATAGGAAAGAAGAAGGTAGAGCTCACGTGATCATTCTCCTCTCAGCCGTAGATAAACATACACAATGGAAGAAAGAATGCTGTTTCTCATTCATTTTACTAAATTTATAGGGTTTTTAGGAATGAATGCAAAATGTTTCAGCACAATGAAACAGTATATATAAAAAAACAGGGGGAACGCAGAAGTTTGAATGTGAACACAAAAGCAGGCGCTCTGTAGCAAACACCATTACATAATTTTATTGGATAGTTCAGCCAAAAATGTCAGTTTAGTAACTATTTCCTCACTCTAATATCGTTCCAAACAGTATGAATTTCTTTCGTCTATGAAACTCAAAAACATTTTAGGAGTCTTTCAGCTGTTTTGGTCCATACAGTGGAAGTCAGTGGAAGTCCAAAAAACATCAAATAAAATAAAAATAAATAAATAAAATACGAAAAGCTAGTGTAAAGGAGTAGTACATATTCTCCCTCATCCTGCTTAGTTAAACCACAATCACTGAATAGATCAATGTAATGGCTGATTAGAGAAGTCTAATTAAATGTGACACCAGAGGTATTAAACTGGCTGTTGACTTTCCTCGTTTGCCATGCAAATGGTCGGACCTCCCTCAGCCTGAACGCCGGACACCACTGACAACATCAAATACCATCACAAAGCCAGAAGAATATAATCTACCACCAACAAATCACCTCAACCACAGCCAGAGGTAAAACACTGATTCATGTTTCAAAGTGTTCATTTTGTACTCTAAAATGCTGTTGGTCAGCTTGAGTTACTTTTTCAGTTGAGTGCTCTATATTTCTTGGTTTTTCTCTCTCTTTCTGCTTATCCATTTGACATCTGTGCCATTATGTTCCTGCTGTGTGAGTTAGTATGTATGAGGAAAATAAAATCAAACAACATCAGTTTTCCGTGGCTGTATTCACCACACAGTTTACAGTAGATTGAATGGAAGCCTCTATCTTTGGGGGCGTTTTGAACAGTTTCAAATGAAAACGAAAAACTTTTTTATGCATTCGTTTACACAACAACCGCGTTTGGAGGCTCAAAAATGCACATTTTGAAAACCGGTTTCAACATACAAGTTTTTACAAATGATACAATTGTCTACAAAAATGCGAATCAGTTACTTGTTTGTGTAGTTTCTTTACATAGTGACATCGCCATCTACTGGTGTGGATACTACAGCGTTTTTAGTCACTTTCGCAGATCGGATTGATAAACAAAATAAGCATGTACAGTATAGTGTTAGTTTAAAATGAATTTCATTGGTCTATACATGTAATATATTTTGTTAATATAATAAAATATATTTGTTTTCGCATTAATACAGATTTGTGCAATGATGCTGTCTAATACATACATATAAAAAATGTAAAAAGAATCAAATGTGTTTTTTAATACATTTTTTTATTATTATTAAATTCCGGGAAGGGTGATGTTAATATTTCCAGATGATTTGTGAGAGATGTCTGTTTTTGTTGTTTTTTTCAAGTACCCTGAAATGATCATATCACCGTTTTAATTTTCTAAATGGAAAAGTGTTTCTCTCATCCTGGATCTGTGATCACTGGAGTGACAAATCAATTGAAATTCACAAAACATCCAGTAAGCAAAGCTCCTATAAATAACTTGAGATGCAAGCTACGTCGTAAATTAGCATAATACTAGTATTACTTTAAAATGAGTCTGATACACAATCTTCTGTTCTTATCTTTGTTATTGCTGATCACGCAGCATAAAAATACACCAAAGTATTAAGGTTATTTTTCTTACTCTATTAATTATTCATCCTAATTAAGCTTTGGTAAGGTTTTAAACAGCACAAAGAAAAATCATCTTATTTTCGGATGTGTAAATATTGTATTGAAAAAACAGATATAAAATTGATATTTGTTTCAAAATACTAATGCTTTTATATAACTTATTTATTTGTTCACGCATTTATTGTGAAATATGCATTTACACTTATTTATTCTGTGCAATCAGGAAATGCTTCAGAAAAGAACTAAAAATATAATTTTGTATCAAAATAATACAACTTAAATGCTATTCATGCAGTCATTCATTTTGGAGTGCAATGCAGTGTAATGAAATTATATATATAATATATAATTTTACTTTTTTTTGCTGAAGAAAATGTTTCAAGTGTTGGGTTTTGTAAAGGGTTTCTGATTTGCATTCGCATTGCAACTCGTCAAATACTTTGCCGCTGGGCTCTGAAAGCCCAGGTGACCCTAAAAGTGACATACACATGACAACACTCACCTTCTGTCCATTTCTGAGGCACATTCTTGCTTATTTCTTTTTCAGTATTTCATTTTTCAAGCTCTTATTATTTGATAAAAGTCCTATTTTCCCAGCAAAGTGCAGTGTGCTGAACATTTTACGATGCTGTAAGCCAAAATAAGTGCTAAGAATCATTGACGAGTCATGCAGCTGTGCAGAAATTACGACTTCTGGAAGCAATTCACGTGTGGTTACTGCTGAACACGGGTCCAGGTGGAGCGGATCATAATTCCTGTCAGGGAACACAACTGCTGGGGCCTTACAAACAGATGGATGTGAGTCTCAGAGGACTTCACAGTGGCACGGGAAATGATGTTCTCGGTCCCGGGTCATCACTGAAAGGGAGGGATTCACTGGGGATGTGCACATGTAGGCTTGTCAATTTTTTTCTCTCTCTCTTTCTTCTATCTGGTTGTTTTCCAGACACAGATCCTACTTTAACCCAGTCTAATGATTGAATCCATTTCAAAATGCAAACGGTGACTTTAAAATAATTTACGTTGTACAAAATACCCTAGAACTCTTGCTTTCGAATTTTGAATTCGAAAATTGCTGCATTTTAGGAATACGTCTGGAGTAATCAGTGCTGTGAATGTTAAAAGATGAAGAATGTGAAATGCATTTTCACTTGTTTATATTTTAGATTATAAAATCATAATATTAATGATTATAATTTATGATGTATTAACATGTGACGTTATAATTAAGAGCATTTCCATTGTATTTTAATCTTTAAAAGCTGTCTAGAGTAAAAGTTAACAGTAAATCAATCAAAACTAAAAAATCTAATGTACCAACATTTTAACAAATTCAGTAAATTTACTAAAGTAGCTAAACAATAAAAAATGTTACACAATACACAAGTACATATACTAAATGCATAAAAAACTAAAACTTAGAATAAATTTTAAATAATATCAATATTTTTACTGTAAACTGCAAGATAATGCATATTTTGTTAAAGTATTAACAAGAATTCAGATTTTATAATAACATTTGTGCAATGTCTTTTATTTATATATATAATTTTTGCTTTGTTTTTTCATTGAAGTCTTCTGAAATGTCTTTTGTACTGTGTACATAACCACCAAAAAAAAAAAAAACTTAGATTTGAAAACTCTTTTTGCCGTAACTTTCTATGAGCACAAGCATTATTTATATGAGCACAAACTCTATTATTTGCCAGCCAATCTGAAGTTGCCGTCACATGCTATTCCCTCATCCGTACAGACCGTGCAAAGGCATCAGATTTGGAGGTCAAGGACACGCTTTTTCCATTTGACTCCTGTACAAGCTGTGCTGCACTGCTAAATCTAAAAAGGAATGACCTTTATTCTCTTGCTGTAGAGCTTTTGCTCTCTGGAGAAAAGGAGACGTTGACTGCCATGCTTCTGAAATGAAATGACATTTCCTTTGCCCTCAGAACGATCAGTGTTACGATGGAGAAGTTGATGTATCAGTAAGGATCAGAGAGGAACAATAGAAAAAGGGGGAAAACCTAAAACAAATAGCAGGCAAAAATAAAATAAAAATGAAACTAAACGATAATGCTGTTTTGCAATCATTGTGAGACAATCAGAGAAGAGAATGCAATGTTCTCCTCACCTGGCAGATCACAGCATGAGCGTTTATTCTCAAAGGCGGTATCATTTCATATCCAGCTTTTCTTGTAGACTCTCAATTTTATCTATGAGTCTTTGGAGGGAAATACATCTTTTGGAATTATGTTCCTCTAATAAAACACAATGAACTTTTTGTGTGGTTCAATGCTGTTTACAGATTGATATATATTATTATTTTTTTTTTAATAGCAGGGGTTCTCAACTCTGGCCCTCGATGTCCACTTTCCTGCAGAGTTCAGTTCCAGTCCTAATCAAACATACCTAAACTAGCTAATCAACGTCTTCAGGATCAATAGAACATTACTGGCAGTTGAGTTTGATCAAGATTGGAGCTAAACTCTGCATGTAAAAACACATAAGAAATCTCATTCTGTTTTCACAATTTTAGAGAAACTATAGTGTTGACTATATTTTGTCCTGCTCAACCTATCAACCCTGTTACCCATGAAACAATGACCCAATGAATATTTTATGGGAAATATAAGTTAATCAATAACCGCAACCGACATTTGGTCCAATTCCAGCTAGTCGCTACTGACAGTTTTACTTAACTGGTCAACCCTGTTACTCATTGCACCATAATCAGTCTTATAAATGTTATTTATTTGATTTAAAATTGTATCCAGTGTACATTTCTATGAAATAACAATATCACAAATTTGACTTTAAACAGTGTTGGGACAATTTTGGTAACAGAGTTGAAAAAAAATCCAAATACTTCTTGATTGTCCATGTGTGTCCCCGATTCAAGTTTTCCATCCTTTTTTTATTATTCGGATATGGCATTTAGACAAATCTAATTGTCTCAATTTCAGACAAACTGTAGTGTTGACTGTATTCATCCCTCTCAAACAGTCAACCCTGTTACCAAAGATAAAAAATGATCCAACAAATATTTTACTTCAATTTATGGAATATATATATATATATATTAGGGGTGTAACGATACGCGTATTCGTATTGAACCGTTCGGTACGACGCTTTCGGTTCGGTACGCGGTACGCATTATGTATACCGAACGGTTCGTTGGAGTAATTAATTATATTTGAAAAAAAAAAAAAAAAAAAGAGAGAGAGAAATATAATGATATGCGTTCAACAAGGTAGCCCAATAACCCAAACAACGTAACAGGCAACGCCCCTGACGCTCCCGAAGAAGAAAAAAACACCATCTTATATGTTTATGTTAGGATACTCAGTCAGGCGCTCGCTCACTCAGTACGCGCTGAAGGCTCGTTGCAAAATAGCCAATGCGTTTAACAGACTAGAAATGAGAAGATCCTCCAATAACCAACAGGTCTGGTGTTTGGGTGCACTTTGGATTCCCTTTAAGCTATAATGGTGATGGCAAGAGAGTGGTGGATAAAAAAACAACGGTATGTCGCATCTGCAACATGACAGGGTACACCAGCGGGAATACAAAAAAAAAAAAAACACCAGCGGGAATATCTGGGATATATGCGTCAGTACTATCTGGGAAAAGACGAAAAAAAGGAGAAACATGCACGCAGCAAACTATCCCTGCAGCATTTAGACACTATAGCTTACAGGGAATCCAACCCAAACACCAGACCTGTTGGTTATTTTAGGATCTTATATTTCTGGTCTGTTAAATGCATTCGACATTTTGCAACGAGCCTTCAGCGCGTGCTGAGTGAGCGAGCGCCTTAGGGGCCGTTCACATATCGTGCCTAAAAACGCGTGGAAAACGCTAAGCACGTCTTTCTCCTCCTTTCCAAAGCGCTTGGGCAGAAGCGCTCATGAGGCGCCTGTTGCTAAGCAACAATGACGTGCTCTCTCCATGAGACGCGGAAATTTCAGCGAAGGATAAATGGATTTGCAGCTCTAAAAATCGCTTGCAGTAGCTCTGCTACTAAATTTATTTCAAAATTGCAATCCATATACAACTATGATCAGCTGATCCTTCATCTTGGCTGAGCTCTCAACGTTGTTACGGGAAAGGATGAAGCTGATTGGTTGGTTCTTGTCACATGACCCGCGGTGCGCTTGCGGCATTCTGAAAAGTTGAGATGTTTTTACATTTTGCTGTATCTAAAACGTATCGAACCGAACCGAACCGAACCGTGACATCAGTGTATCGTATCGAACCGAACCGTGAATTTTGTGAACCGTTACACCCCTAATATATATATATATATATATATATATATATACACACACCAACATTTAATCCCATATTAGCATTTACTGACAACTTAATTTACATTTTCAACCCTGTTACTCATTATACTATGGTTAATATTTAAAATGTTAATTGTTAGTAAAAATTAATGAATAAATAAGTATTGCAGAGATTACTTTTTAAACAGTGTTTAGACATGTCCAAATGTAGGAGTTGAAAAATGAATTAAAATACCCGCTGATTGTCCATGTAGGGCCATTATTCTAGTTTTATTTCCCTAAATGATAAACTGGTGACATTTTTTTCCCCTTATAATTAACTACATGCCATAAACAGCCAGACTTGATTTTAATAATCCCCACCTGAATGTTTTGTTCCTTTTTGATCAAAATATTTTATATTTACAGCATTAATAAATGTGACTGAAAGCATGTCATTTGCTTTGATTTGTTGTTGTAAACTCAAAATATTATTTCCACGATCAGCCTGAAACCGTCACATCGAAGTGACATGTGGATGAGACCATCTGCAGTATAAATGGTTGACGGTGTAGATGAAAACTCGGCTTTTGGTCAAAAACAACCTCACAAAGTGTTCTCAGAGGTTCTGCCATAACCAATTTTCTATTCAGATTCTTCATGCTCAACCATATTATGCTGTATTAATTTACTTTCTGCCTCTACATATCTATAAATAGACCATAAACCTTTGAGCATAGCGTTTACTCCTTCAAACATAGCCAGAAATGTGAGGGATTTAAATGAAACATTTAAAGGATAAAAAAAGTAACAATTTATCATTATTTACTCACTGCAAATCTTTGAGTTTTTTTTTTCATCTGCTGAAAACAAAATGATATTCTCAATAATCTTCACGCAGGTGTTTTCAGTATCTCATCCGTGGAGTACATTTAAATTAGACTTTTAACTAAAGTTTATTCCAAGAAAAAAAAAAAAAAAATCACATGTTGTAGTTTGTTAATAGAGTTTCAAAAATCACAAAGTATTAACTAATTCTAATGAATTGTGTCTCACATTATACTTGCAACCCTGTTAATGCAGGTTTCCACCCCATATTTAGAAAACTACAAATTGTGACAACCAGGAAGTACAATTTTGACATTTGGACATGGCAGTAGGACTAGTAAATAATAAATCAAATTTATTTTCTTTTATTATGTTTATACAAATTTTAGTGTTGACTGCATTCATCCTGTGCAAACATTTAACCCTGTTATCCAATAAAAAATGATCCCACAAATATTTTTCTTCAGTTAATAGGACATAAAAACCATCATTTGGTCCCATCCTAGCGCCTACTTAAAGCTTAATTTAAAATTTCAACCCTGTAACTCGTTCTTCTATAGTTAATATTATATATGTTGTCTAAGTAATTTATAAGCTTATTTAATGTTTATTGCTTGAAAATACAGTATCCATATCACACTTGTATCACTTAAACCGTGTTCAGACATGTCACAACTTTTTATAATTTTTATAATTTAGGTAACGGAGTTGAAAATACCTAATATAAAATGAATAAAAAAACTTCCTGATGTTGTCATTCAACATTTTTACTTGTTGAAATAATCAGTGTTTTATTTATTTATATTACATACTGTAAAACTATTATGCACAATATTTCAAACCTTCTGAAAGCACACATTTTGTAAAAACAATTTTATAGTAATAGTTCACAAACACGTAGCTTTTCACATAAGACGTCAACTGATAAATTGGAGTGATGTGGATTACTTGTGGATTATTGTGATGTTTTTATCAGCTGTTTCTCATTCTGACGGCACCCATTCACTGTAGGGTATCCAATGGTGATTAAATGCTAGATTACTCCAAATCTGATAAGCAAACTCATCTAAATCTTGGATGGCCTAAATTTTCAATTTTAGGTGAACTGTTGCTTTAATATGATTTTGAAGCTTTACAAACTTTATTTTGAGTGAACTGAAGTAAAAGAGATTCTGGGAAAGAAAATAAGAAAAAAATAAAAGCATATGGGTTCAGTCCGAGTGAATAATGACATTTTTGGATGAACTATTCCTTTAATAATCCAAACACAGCCTTTTCCCTCAATAAAATGTAATTGCATGAAGTCATAAATGCATAGTGAATGATGGTCATTTAACATTGAGAGCACAAGGACACGGTTGATGGGAGCTCTGTGGCTCCATTAGGAGACATGTCTCTCCTCCGCTCTGAGGTGACAGACAACTGCTGAGTGAAAACTCCGCTTCGGGGGGACAAAGAGAGAATTAGGGAATAGAAGAACAATCCACTCAATAGATACCAGCACTGCAGAATCGTCTGTCTTACTTAAAGCCACTTAAACATGCTGGATATTATGGCTGCCAGACCCTCATCTTGGATATTTGAGTTCCAGAAAACCAACAACACACACATGACACTATACATGCTTAATGTCTAAATATTGCAGTTCGCTTATGCATTTTGTCAGAATACTATAGTGTACTTTTTACTGCATACTATTTAGTATATACTGCCATTTGACTAATAGTATGTGAAACAGTGTGCGGTATCAAAGGACATGTCTGTATTATTAGTGTACACTATACTGCATACTAAACAGTATGTATACGTCAAAAAACAGCATGTCATACATATACAGTATGTACATTACAGTCTCTGACAGACAGCGCCACTAATGCTACTATTTTATTCTTCTTCTTGGAAAGCAATAACATAGAAAAAACATCTGGGAGTCTGGGTTTTCTTAGTAATGATTATATATATATATATATATATATATATATATATATATATATATACTTTTTTGCATAGTTCATTATACTTATTTTGAGGAATTAAGTTTATTTTGTGGCTTAAATAAATTATATATTTGGCTTGTCACACAGTTGTCACAATTTTTTTTTTTTTTAATTGATCATCTCTTATAACAAAATATTTGATTTAAACCTATGCAAATGCAGATCTATATAAATCATATAAATATGATTGAAAAATCACTTTTCAAAACTGTTCTTCCATTTTATATAGAATACAGTGGTTATGTTCAAAATGAAAACAATTACAATTATTAAAAGCAGGGTTTTTTTTAACTTGTGCTGTCAAACACTTAATCGTGATTAATCGCATCCAAAATAAAAGTTTTTTGGTTTGTTTACATAATATATGTGCACGTACTGTGTATATTTATTTTGCATATATAAATACACACACTTGCATGTATATATTATGAAAATATTTACATGTATTTACATGCATATATGTATATTCATATAATTTATATTATTTATAAATATATTTAATATAAAAAATAAAATATTTTTTCTTAAATATATACATGCATGTATATATATATATATATATATATATATATATATATATATATATATATATATATATATATATATATATAATGAATATCCTCGGTATGCAAATGTATATTTTGTAAACAAAAACACTTATTTCGAATGCGATTAATCGTTTGACAGCACACACACACACACACACAAAAAAATATTATGTACTCAATACACAAGCCTTAATTTTAAAATATAACTTTGTATGCCTCTTTAGCATGCTAGTAAAGTACTGTGGTGCTGGTCTTTAAAAAATAAATAAATAATAATAATAAAACAAGTGTTATGCACAGCCATTATTTGTCTTTTTTACATTCACCATTTCTGGCTTGTTGATAAAGGTGTGGGGAAAATACGGTTTACTCCAACTTGGAAGATGTCCAACCATTTTTACTTTTTTTTTTTTTTTCTTCCTGCAGAGCTCATTAAATCTGAAAGGATTTATTTATTCCTAAGGACCGGTGTTCAAGAAGCCCAGTCTCTGCAGAAATCTCTCCATCTCTGTGACTCCAGCCCTTGTGTGGGCAAGTGTGACCTCTGAGTGTCTTACAACACTGCTGTTGATACACACATTAATGAGGTATTAGCTTAAGTATGTGTTTCCCAAGATTCTCCACTGAAATTGAGGTACAATTATGCCCATAATTACAGAAATGAAATGTTTTACATCTAGGGATCTGCAGAAATATTGCATTATCGTATTTTGCATTAATTTGTTCGTCCTTTAAAGAGAATTTTAAGTGACTGGGCAGCTGTAGTGAAAACACCCCAGGGCATCATGTGAAAAACCTAATGATGCTAATTAACAGTAAAGGACAGATCAGGTAATTGGCACAGAACTGCGGCTAAAAGAAGGTTCAAAGTGGATATCATTGATATGCTAGTCAGTTATCATAAAGCGTTGGCCTCAGGTGCTACTAATCTAGCTAAAGCCCAAAAGATTTTATTAAGAAATGGTCTGTATACTTTAATGGAAACCTAAAATTTGAGATTGTTCTGGTATTAAAGACCTCCAAAAGTTTAAATCCACTGTAAAAAGCAGAAATTCTCCACACCTGCAATACATATGAGTTAAGTCTTGATACACTCAACAGTCTGTTTATTTCTAAACTGTTACAGCTAACGGTTAGCGGTTAGCAGTTACCACCACAAGGCATGAAAGTTATTTTAACTACATGTCTATTTAACTAAATGAATTAGCTAGGTTGTGTGTTACAGTGATCTCACAATGCTAAATGGTTTGCTGAATGTGTTTTTCTTTCCTGTGTGAACTGGTCAAAAAGTAATTTGAGGCAAAACATGTCAAACGACTTCTAGAGAGCATATTAGACATAAAATGTGTACTATGCCTAGAATTTATATCAGTGTATAATCATGAATGTTTGTCTGCTTTACACAATTGTGTATATCTGGTTTAAGAACATTTAGTTTACTTATGCTAGCATGCTAACGCTAACTGTCAGAACCAAAAATTACTGTATAAACGTTTTTTTTATTATTATTATTATTTCATGAAAACTTCAAGGATAAGACTGGTTCATTTCATTTTGCACTTAACATGTTTACCATGGTGAAATCACTGTAATATGGTATTATTGTTTTGTTTTTTTAAGTAACTCTCAGATACAGAACTCAACTCGACTTCAAGGCAACATTAAACACAATCCACAACCCATACTTCTGTAATGCGATTTAAATCTGGTAAAAGAGCATTTTGTCAATCTTTACACGTATGCTAATATGCTAATTCTATCTGACAGGAACTAAAAGCCATAAAACAATAGTTTTGAAGAAAAATAATTCAACAACTCATTTTACTTATATAATGTGATAAAATCAGGCAAAATAACGCACCATTTAAAATAATAACAATAATAGTAATACTAGCATATGCTAACGTTAATTAGCAGGGTAAAAGCCATAGGTGAGGATTTCATGGAGACTACAACATGAAACATCATCCGCAACCCATTTTACATCCATTATGTGATGTATTTCAAAGCGAAATAGGGTATTTAATGAGAAAATGAGATTAGGAATCTGTATTAAGAAAGTAAATGGTCCATTTTGATTACAAGCTGACGTTGTTGTATATTTATAGTATGTGAGGAGAACTTCTAGGCAGCTAATAATGGTGGATGACTTTACCTCTCAGAGGAAAAAACCTTGTTCAATGAGCAATGTCCCTTCTCATCAGGATGTATCTTATCCACCTATGTTTTTTTAAGCTGGCCAGCGTAGATTTACAAAAACTAAAGAGCACAATCAATCTCCAAATCCGCACTAGCAGAGTGCAATAAACGCAGAATCAGCTTACATTAGAGGTGGGTTGCACTATAAAAGGTCTTTGAGTCTATAGTGCAGGACTTTATTTATTTATTTATTTTTCTCTGGCGCTAGTAATGGAGTGAGGCTGGTTCATCAGTTATGCTGTCTGGGCTGTCACGGCAAATTTGAGTCCTTTGAGGATCAAACCGCAGTCCAACTACACAGCTTTAGGCTTGGCCTTTAGCTCGCTGGCTAGCATGTTCAGCTCCACTTCCAAAGGTCATTAATTTGAGTCTTACTTGAGGCAACATGCGGGCTGTCACAGGGAACATTTTTTATTTTATTTTTTCATAAAATCGGAAACATTGGGGATTCTAAACCTTTAAAGATATGGAGAATTGATTTATTCAGTCAGTATGTTTCATTAGAAATTCCTTTCCTCAGATGGAAAACGATGAACGTGGCCAAACGGCGATGTCTTTCTGCCAGAACGAATTCCCCGGGTAACCTTCCGCGCTAAAGAACTATACGCTAGCCTTTCAGAAGCGAAGGGCTTTGGAGGCACTGGGCAATTTCGATCTTCACAAGCAGATGGTCAAAGAACGGCAGCAGGGAGTATGTTGGATTTCATACTCTATACTGATAAATTCATTTATTTATTCGGCATCTGTTCTGACGCCACGGAGTAGAAATTATTCTTTTGAATTCTGAATGAATTCTTTTGAAGTAGCCTACTGTCAGAGATCTTCAGATGAGTTGAAATATTTCACACAGGTCATATAGATCACGTTTATGACAAAAACAAACTAAGGGTTGGAATATTTTACAGAAGTTGTAGGGCCCATGTTTATTATTTAAGTTATATCCCATTGTTGTTTATTTATTTAAACCTAAACAAGTTTGGAATGACATGAAGGTGGAAAAAGAATATAGCGAGAGTTGCCATTTCCGGGTGTTGTGCATTCATCATACTGTATAAACTTAAAATAACAATAAATAAATAAAATAAAATTGTTATATCGTACCCAGGCTATATAATGCTTTTATTTTCCAAGGAAAAATAAATAAATATTTGTTCGAACTGGTTTGTCAGTGGAGAATTTTTTTTTTTTTTTTACTATTTTTCATTTTGGGATGATATATTGTATAGCCCACTGTATACCATTCATCATATAAAATTGAACAAACAAAACAAATAAAATTAAATAATTGGGATAGTTACAGAACTCGTTTCGTGGGATAATAACAGATTTGACACTTTTGGGTTATGATTTAATTATACATAAAATTATTTTTAAAAAAATACAAAAAAATTACTAAGACCAAATTAATAAAAAAAAATATTTACACAAGATGATAGAAACCACTGATATTTTTTGAGATAAAAAGGATTTGTAATAGCATAAGAATGAGATCATTGTGATGCATTTATCTATTTATGTATTTATTGTATTTAGGTTTAAATAAATGAAAATGGGATATAACTTAAATGGACATTTATGATAAGATAAAATAAAATAATAAAAAAATACTGGTGTTCTTCCAAGTAAACAGTATGTTTTTTGAAAAGACATGAATGTGACGGAATTTTTTTTTACTTTGATCTTACAAGGATAAATACAGCTAGAAAAAGTATGTATTCGTGTTTTTTCACAAACCTCTAACAGAATTTACCTATAGTCTAAGAATTGTGTGTACTTAGCCACACAGACATGGATGTATAATTTTTTATAACATATTATAGCCTACCATCTCAAGCAGGATTATTTTTGATTGTTGCTATTTCATTTGTAGACTACGATATCACGCAAAAACAGTTCCAAAACCAGAATGTAACATTCACATTTGGAAACTGGTGTCGAGTCACGACACAGACTCTCTGACGTGCTTTATATGCCTTCAATACCACCAAACTGTTCGGTTATAAACCATTCATACACTGCCCTCTACTGGGTAGAGCTGATCCAATACAAACACAGTGCGGTGGTGATTACCTGAGGCTTCTGTGGCAGAAATGTACACAACTGAAAACAAACGATTAGTTTGCTGTTCTGTTTTAAGGTCTGTTGATCTATTTCAGTTAAAATACGGGTTGTTATAGTATTGCTGAATGTATGTTTGTCAGGATAAACTGTGCCCTCTGCGATAAAGCAAAGCTCCCTTCCTCCACCCAGTTCTCTGTGTTGAGGAGGGGTCCGGTTTCCCGCGTTTAGCTGGGAAACCCGCGAAGTCCTAAACACAGATTTGACGAATGAGCTTCACGAGGAAGCTTAACTCCGTCGGTTTTTTTTTAGATTTCCGTCCCGCCGTTACATACACACCGAGAGAGAGAGAGAGAGAGAGAGAGAGAGAGAGAGAGAGAGAGAGAGAGAGAATCCACTCATGCATGAGAACGAAGGCGAGAATCTTTAGAAGGCGGGTAACTGTGTCGTCACTGAGGTGACGCGCTTCACATTAAACATGGAGCATACAATACAGTTCCAAAAGTGCCATATAGAGTAATAATAATAACAATAATAAAAGTTTATAAAAATAGGCTATATAGCCTACTACACATTGTTGTTAAAATCAACTGAAGCACAACCAGGAATATATTCTACTGGTTTGGTCTCTTGAGAAACATGCTTGGTTTCAAAACTTAGTTAATCGGACAAAACTTTGAACTATAATGGTGTTCAGATAAATAAATAAAAAAAGCCCAAACTCTGGTGCACCACAAATTTAATTCCCCCCTTAAGGCAGATAAACCTGATTCCACTGTTCAATCCTGAGACTCATTGATTTCCACAGCAGGTTTTCTCTTGTTCAACTTCCTGGGTGGCACAAATCCCATCTTACATTATGGGCTCTGTGAGCTCTTGCAGACTCTGAACTGTGGTCTTGGGGAGGATTGAGACCGAGGCAGAAATGAAAAAAACTGTTTTTATGAATACTGGGGAAAGATTCTCCCTGTGTCCCAATGTGCATACTATCTGTCCTAAATAGTACTGAAAATTACTAATTTCACATAGAATTTAGGATGGATAGTATGCACATTGCGACACAGGCTTACTATCGATCATTCAAAGTGAATGCACACCCAAGGTGATATAGTGCGTTACACCACTTGTGAGTTCATTATTATTATGCATTTACATTATTTTCCACAAAAAAATCTTTTTACACTGGACTCTCTTAAGCATTGAATGAACAATATATTGATTAATGTGGTCAGGAGTGTGATAAGGCTTTTATATTTTTCTTGTTAATGAAAATGCTTTAAACTTATTTTCCTTTTTTATGTTTTCAAGCGTCTGGGAAAGAAAGCACATAGCCTTCAGAAAATCCATACACTTCAGAAGGTCAAGCTAAGTATTATACTAGACATTTTATTTTCTATTAATTTTAAATAAGGTTTGAAAGTTACTATTACCAAAAATTGGGACAAAATTAAATATAGATATAGATATAAAACCCTAATTTTTGTGGTTTTTTGACTACCAATAAAGTATATACTTTGTGACATGTGTTGTTTTTTTGCATTTTTTGCGTGTGTTCTTTAATACATGTACAAAGTTAAATGCATATAAATTATTTGTATCAAAATAATTTATATGCTAATATAATTAAACAAACATTAATAGAAATAAAATAAGGAAAATATTTTCATTAATTTCCTTGTATGGGAAAAATAAATAAATGTCATAATATTTTGTCAGCATGAGGGGTCTGAATACATTTGCAAGACAAAAATAATCATATACATAAACAAAATTGGTAGAATAAATGAATGCAATAAATTAATGTATTTCAACATTTCAAAGTGTGAAAAAATAATTCAGCTGTTTTTGGTAGCATGAGGGGTCTGAATACTTTTGCAAGATATCACAAGATTAAGAAAATGTTCGTTTCTCAGTTCAAGAGCTCTTTAATGGTTCCTTAAAAATTAATTGACAAAGTTTTGTTTGTGTAATTTGCGTCAACCTAATTACCTCAAGACTTCCCAAAAGCATTTATCATTCTGATTACTCCGAATCCATCCAATCTTAACCCTATTTGTTCACGCTTGTCATTGTTTGCCTCAATCACAGTAGTATACCCACAATCCTTTGCAGGAGGAGAAGTTTAGCATTAAACTCATCAAAGCGGCTTTGCCTGTCGAGTCCTCATCCTTGATCCAACTGCAGACAGCCACTACTGGCTGTTTACACATAATTGTGTTGAAGAACCCTTTCCAGCGAGGCAAATTATAATTATCCACCTCTGTCCATTACACACAAACAAGAAACGAAAGATGCGTGATTGATTGGAAAGCAATGCTTCATTTTTGTGTTTCACTGACATTTTTATGATACCAGAAGGTGGTGTGAATCATCTTAATGCATGAATGAGGATAACAGATTTTATATTTCAAACACCAATTTATTTTGACTTCCTCCAGTGATTATGATGTGTAATTTCCAGCTGCGTGTAGATGTTTACAGACATTATAGTAAAACTGATTTCTGCTGACTTGCTAGTGCAGGTCGTAAACTAAAGTTATGAACAAAATTCAATTCTGGGGGCTAATAGACAGGCCAGAGAGAGAGAATAGTTAGCGGACGCGCTTCACTGGTTTGAAATCAATGAAACATCACTGTTACAGACTCTTTGTCATTTATATTCCATTTATAGTCCATCAAGCTAAACATAATGCTTTTCTAGTAATGTGACGGTCGAGGGACTGTTGAGTGTGTCTTTTAGCAGAAAATTTAACTATATCTAGAAGTCAGTCGCTTTTAGTTGAGGCACAAAATGTGAACCTCTTTTTCATCTGTACATAAAGGTTCTACTTTATCATGAGTTAAAGGGACAGTTCACCCAGAAATTTTAATTACCCCATGATTTACACACCCTCGAGTCATCCTAGGTGTATATGACTTCCTAACCCTATTCACTGCCATTGTAAAGCTTGGAAGAGTCAGGACAAGTAGAAGTATATAAATATATAAATACATTATTGTTCAATACATACATATAGTGTTGTTTGTTGTAATTCATCCATTAGAAGACCTAGAAAGAAAAGAAAAGAAACGGAGTCAACTATAAAGCATAAAATGATGATGGGAGTAATGTTGTTTGCATTTAGAAATGTAGAAAAGTGTCTTTATCAGTCCTCTGAGCATTGCGTTTTTTACCGAAGACAAGCCTCATGTGTTTGTCCCATTAAAACAGTCACCAAAGCCCAACGTCAATTAGAGGACCAATGAAGCGTGATCAATTTGCATTACTTCCTCCCAATTGAGCCGACACTCGTAGATGCGGAAATCTCTCCAAGCCTGATGGGTAATGACACGTCCCTTCCGCTATCCATCATAACGTCCCGACAGCCGCATTAGGATCGGAGCCTGGCGCACCCGCTGTGACCCGCAGGTTGACCCTTTCGCCGGTGTCTGCAAGGGACGAGCGTTTCAAGTGTCGTGATCGTCATGCCACATTTGGACACTTGATGATTATGATGCTGATCATTTTATACTTAGTGCTTGAGTTATAGCAAGGAAGGAAGAAAATGGATAGGTCACACACCTACAACACCGACCAATGACTCCTGCTCTAACCCCACCGCACCTCTGCCTGACGCCAAACACAAGTTTGTTTTGTATCTGTTTAGAGGTTCTTTATGCAAAAAACCATTACAAATTGCACAAAGTGTACAAAGGTTAAGGGACGTTTTTCTTGACTTCAATATTGAGTTCACATGTTCGAAACAGCAAATGAAGAGAAGCTCTTTGAACCAATTTCTAATTCATCATTACAGGTCATTCATTACATTAGATTATGACAGACCCAATTCATAAAACTGTTAAAGGAAAAGTTGAGCGTACAAGGTCAAAGAATGCCGGAAGGGAAAGAAAAGTTAAAGTGAAATTGCTATTGACGAATTTCACCTCGGAAAACGAACTCATTGAGACAGAGCTTTGTCTTCATTTGCAACTAATTTTTAACTCTCCGGGGTCCCCAAGAAGCTCATCAGTCGGACAGAAATTATTGATTTTCTACGAAGCACTGAGACGGATCTATCTGCTTCAGCATTTTAACTACAAATCCTAAATCGAGACGATATAATTATGCTCAATCAGAGCAAATAAAGCATCTAGTTGTCTGAAGAACTACTACTGTTTTAGCTTCTTGAATTTAAGTGAGTGAGTGGTAAGTGAGTGGTTTGTCAATGATTTAAAGAAGGGTTCACTTATGTTTGAATATTTTAAGCATACTCGGGCCTTTTGAATTTTAGTGGAAATTTTTATAGATTTGAAGTTAAACAAAAGCTTTAATAAAGCTTTAAGAAATATATATATATTTTGTATTATCCTGATTGGTCAGTTGTAGCATTGAGCATTCAGATTTACTTTTTTGTATATTTGAACACTTTTATTGAATTGTTCTTGGGAATACTTGTTTCTGGTCGATTGTAGTATTGATTCTTCTTTCTGATTAGTCAGTTGTAGCATTGCACAGTCAGATTTTTTTTAATCGTTATTATTTAATTTAATAATTTCTATGGAATTGTTACACAGCTTTCTCAAATACTCTATCCTGATTGGTTGACTGTAGCATTGAATCTGATTGGTCAGTTGTAGCACTGAGTGGTAAGATTTTTCTTTATTTTTTTATGGAATTGCAACGTGGCTTTCTGGAATACTGGATTCTGATTGGTTGCTTGTATCCCTTATTCTGATTAGTCAATTGTAACATTGATTCTGATTCTTGATTCTGATTCTAGAATACTCGATTTGGACTGATTGGTCATTTGTAGCATTGATCCCTGATTCTGATTGGTCAGTTGTAGCATTGAGCTCTGGAACAGTTCAATGGAACTGTTACACTACTCTCTGGACACTTAGTTCTGATTGGTCATTTGTAACATTAAGTGGTCAATTCTGATGGCTCACTTTGAGCACTTTCAGTTGGTATAATTCTTTGTAGTGGGGCCTGACTTTCTCATTCTTGAGAATATTTGATTGGACAATGAAGTAACACTCATTTCAATTTGCATAGGATGACAATATTGATAAAAAAATAAGTTAAAAAAAAAAAACTGTACCAGATGCTACTGGTCTAAAACAGAGCCAAAGCGACAGGTGGACTCTCATTATGAGGTTGATGGTGCAGTTGGACTGTTGTCAAAAATGCACCAGATGGGTTGGGGTACAGTTACAATATCTCCAGCAAAAAATACTGAAGCACTGTTATTTTAGGAAACACAGAAGGTTTGTCCAGGAGTAATCAGGGGGTCAAACTGTCTTCGGTACAGACTTCGGTAGATGCTGCAACAGCAAAAGAATTTCTGACCAAAAACAGTCAAATGCGATATAATTTTATGATGATGCTAAACTGATTAACATATTGAGAAAGAATGACCAAGCTTGGATTTCATCAAACATTCATCAAACAATACCAACATTCTACTGTATAGCAACCTTAAAAGTGTAGGTTATTAATGATTCATAAAACAAACATAATTGAAAAAGCTAATCTACCAGAATTAAATGAGTCTATTTGTTTACATGCCAGAACAGACAGTGGAGGCTCTTTGTCTAATGATATTCACAGCAGAAATGGACAAGATAAATTATATATATAAAAAAAAGAACAAATCAGCAGAATTTGCATCCATAAACATTCAACAGTCTTTTGTTGTTAAGGAAAACACTTATCCATACATTCAGCATACAATCAGGTAACTGATGATTTAAGTTATTTTCTGTGTACTGTGTATAGCCTCACATGACATGTAACATTTGCTACCATATGCTATTAATGCCGTTTGTTTTTGTTTTTTGTTTCTCTGAATTTGATAGAGAGGTTACCTTGTTTTTTTGCATCAACATGAATGCTGACTCACCGTAATTGGTCTTCAATTTGAAATCAAAGAAATACCTGCCAGCACACACATTATGCTGAAGCTTGGTTCTGAATCATAAGACGCAAAATGATTTTTTTTTTTTTTTTTTATGATTATGTCTTGGGCACTTCTGTGATTGAATCTGAGCAAGTGCTGGATGACATCAGTCTTGTTCATAATGACAAATTATAATAAATCTAGACCTGAGCATCTCGCTTCGGTTAGTTTTTTATTTTTTTTTGTTGGTTTAAAAGGGTAAAATTTGTTAATTTTAGCAGACCTGATTAAAGATTAGCTTATGATTTTATTAACATAGCAGAATGAAGCAGGACGTGCCTGAAAGATGTAGAAGCAAAACGAGGCCGCTGAACAAGTGCGACACACGGCTCGAAAGCAGTGGAGCTTTTATTATGCCACAGTCGACCGCTTCTGCTCCTTCCGGTCATGCGTATGTGAACGTTTGTTTAATACAACATATTAAAGCGTCTTTGGTGTTCCCATGATTAAAAAAAAAAATAATAATAATAAATACAGAAATCAAGGGGTTATGACATCATTGGCAGGCAACACAATGGCATGGACACGGTCTGTATTTAAAATTGCTTATATATTACACACACACACACACACACACACACATATATATATATATATAATGTATGTGTGTGTGTGTGAAATTGTTTTATTTATGGTTGTCAGCGCGTCATGTGGATATGAATACGAAGGAAGGAACTAAATGAATGACTGAATGAATGAATGAGTGATTGATTATTTATATATTATAAATTTAGAATCTTTATAATAATATTATGTATTACATTTATTTAATGATTTAATTTTCAGTAATCTGCTGTTGAGCATATGCAATTTTATTTTTTCAGTAGTCTCTTTATGTAAATATTTAGTTTTTTTAATTATTATTATTAATTAAATCTCCTGCCTGTTGTGTAAAAATACTGACACGTTTTTCTTTCCTTTTATTTCGAGGGAAAACATGTGATCTATGGTGCAAATCCAAGCCTGTGCTGGCCTGTATGTGTTTTACACACACAATCCACACACTCCCATCTGTGACTCCCACAGGCATTTCCTTCACTTACTTCAGTTATTATCTTTGCTGCAACTACAGATTGCTTACTGAAGATAAATGATATGGAAACCCATGCTGCATGATCCATGTGTGTGACATCCAATATGATATACTGTATATACATATACATGCCTTCATTCAGAGAGATGGATGTGATGGTGACTGACTAATGAACACATCTATTCTTGTGTGTTAAATGACAGTTGCACGTGTTCACTTGAGAGTGAATAATCAGCTCTTTTCTATGTTATCAGACCCACGCCGTCTTCAAGACATCTGATAGCCAATCAACTCACTCTATAAACACCATTAGTGCTATATAATCCCTTGTGTGATTGTATTGAGATATAGGTAATAAAATCTAATAACTAGCCTACGTATAGATGGCATTTTAAGACATCATATGTGTGATCCTTATTCAAAGGCTATTACGAAGGTTTGCCCTCGAAGAGACCTAATTTTAGCAGCATCATATTTAGGTCCATTGCAAGTCAAATATAAATAGGACTGTGTTTTTCTGGGGTCCAAGATCAACTCAGCCATATACCAGGAGGTTTTAGAGCACTTCATGCTTCTGCTGCTGATCAACTTTATGGAGATGCAGATTAAATTTTCCAACAGGACTTGGCACCTGCACACAGTGCCAAAGCTACAAGTGCCTAGTTTAAGGACCATGGTATCCCTGTTCTTAATTGCTCAGCAAACTCGCCTGACCTTAACCCCATAGAAAATCCATGGGGTATTGTGAAGAGGAAGATGCGATATGCCAGACCCAAGAATGCAGAAGAGCTGAAGGCCACTATCAGAGGAGCCTGGGCTCTCATAACACCTGAGCAGTACCACAGACTGATCGACTCCATGCAACGCCGCATTGCTGCAGTAATTCAGGCAAAAGGAGCCACAACTAAGTATTGAGTGCTGTACATGCTCTTACTTTTCATGTTCTTAATTTTCAGTTGTATGGTATTGTATTGGTCTTAAGTAATATTCAAATTTTCTGAGATACTGAATTTGGGATTGTCCTTAGTTGTCAGTTACAATCATAAAAATGTAAAGAAATAAAGATTTGAAATATATCAGTCTGTGTGTAATGAATGAATATAATATATATAAGTTTCACTTTCTGAATGGAATTAGTGAAATAAATCAACTTTTTGATGATATTCTAATTATATGACCAGCACCTGTATATGTGTGTGTGTGTAAAAAAAGAAATTAAAAAAAAAATATATATATATATATATATATATATATACACACACACAGTACAGACCAAACGTTTAGACACACCTTCTAATTCAAAGAGTTTTCTTTATTTTCATGACTATGAAAATTGTAGATTCACACCGAAGGCATCAAAACTATGAATTAACACATGTGGAATTATATACATAAAAAAAAGTGTGAAACAACTGAAAATGTGTCATATTGTAGGTTCTTCAAAGCAGCCACCTTTAGCTTTGATTACTGCTTTGCACACTCTTGGCTTTCTCTTGATGAGCTTCAAGAGGTAGTCACCTGAAATGGTCTTCCAACAGTCTTGAAGGAGTTCCCCGAGAGATGCTTAGCACTTGTTGGCCCTTTTGCCTTCTGTCTGCGGTCCAGCTCACCCCTAAACCATCTGGATTGGGTTCAGGTCCGGTGACTGTGGAGGCCAGGTCATCTGGAGCAGCACCCCATCACTCTCCTTCTTGGTCAAATAGCCCTTGATGCCTTCAGTGTGACTCTACAATTTTCATAGTCATGAAAATATATATATATATATATATATATATATATATATATATATATATATATATATATATATATATATATATATTTTTTTTTTTTTTTTTTTTTTTTTTTTTTTTTGTAAAATACTGTTCAAAATGCGTTGTTAATGTGGCAACATAATGTCAGATTTAATAATAATAATTCTTTAAAAAATGTTTAGAAATGTTACATTTCCTATATATTTTTACTGCATCATCTTAAACCAAATTAATAGGTTGTAATGTTTGGATATATTCACAGTATGTCTCTAGTAAGGTAACAGAGTCGACAGTACTATTTCATTTGATATTACAAGCGCTGTCTTTTAAAGTTATCAAACTTCAAATGCTAATTAGAAAGTGAATTTAAGGCTCATCTTTCCCTAGTTTATTTTTAAATGTTTACAATACAAAATCACTATAACAGGGTTGACATTTTTAGTTTGACACAAAACAAGGTAAATTGTTAAATAAATAACATCTGATTGTTCTTGAAGAGTTCACTTTCTGATAGGATGCTAGCGTTCTTACCTCAGAGTGTTTTGGATTTATGAATCAGAATATTACTTTAAAAAGTAGGAAACATTAGTAACAGGGTTGAAAACTGCACAAACAGTTATTTTCAGAGTAATATTTTGATTAAAAAAAAATCTTGTCTTTTTAACTTTATTATGCAATGGCATGCACCAATAAATAATTTCCAATTAGGCCAATAAAATAGTATTAGCAAAGTAAATAGGGTCAATTTTGATTGACACATGGCAACCCCAAAATGACCGACACCGGAAAACAAAATGATTGAAGTTCACTTGATTGACATGATCCTAGTCCATTTGATTGACGTCCTCCCACTGTCTACAATCATTGCATCTAGAAATCCAGCATGTGCAGCTATGCTGGTTAGACACATTTCACTGCACAATGCATGACCACAATTACCATATCAATTACCACATAATCCAGAGAAAATGGAGGTGAAAATACAAAGAGCATGAGTGGGAGAAGAGGAAAAGATAAAGAGGATAAAGAAGATGTAAAATAAGTTGGAATGAATGCATATTTAGTATTACACAGCACACTGCCAAATGTCAAATCTATTTCAGTCTGGGAAAGATATGAACAGTAAAGATATAGGGAGAGCAGAGACATACATAACCACCCCCTAAGATTTTTACTCTGAATTTCACCAGTAATGCATTTTCATATAGGCACTTTTGGGAAACTGAATAGATGTTCTTGCTCTTTTCCTTTTATATATATATATATCAGTATGGCATGTTTAATGGTAAATTTTAAACAAGTTATCTTAACGTAATCCAAAAAGTAGTCAGAAAACATAACTTAGATTGTTACTTAGTAGTTTTAATAATGTAATTATTATAATAACCAGGTCTCTCTCTCTCTGCACACACACACAAACACACTATAACTGTAACGGTTATATAATTTAGATTTGCATTGCATTGCTTAAGTTGCTAAATGTGTTGCTTTGCAGCTACAAGCAGCCTAAACAGAATATATTTACAATAATAATTCATTTTCATTACATACACCCAGTGCAGAACTGCTATTGCAGACGACTGGCAATCACTGCTTTTTTTTTTTTTTTTTTTACCATTTGCAATGACAATCAAAAGTTGATGACAGCAAAATGCAGATGAGGGATGCTTATAGGCCTGATTAATGTGGCTTTTGCTTGTTGATGTCTCTGATGCATCTCCTCATGGCGAAGTTTATCACTGTAATTTGCTTTAAAGTAATAAAGGGGCGGGTGTGATGATGTGCCATTTAAATAGCAGAATGAATTAAGCAAAGAGCACTTATATCTCATAAGCTTCCCCCATTATGCCGTAGTAAATGGGAATTGATGGGAGTGTTAGGAGAGATGGCTTAAAGCACACAACCTAGGTCATACAAATTCTGATTAAATACTAGCTTTAACCAGAGCAAATTGGTTATACTATTGGAAGGACTAACAACCTTTATCTAGTGCTTGGTAACTATTGCTAACCACTAGAATATGCATTGGGAGTTATGGACATTGCAAAGTCTGACAAAGACAGCTGCTATTTATGCGGTGGAAACATCAAGAAAGGTTGTTGTATCCCAGTTTCTAATAGTTCCACCAAAAAAAAGACTCGCTGAATATCACGTACGCAGATATCTGGACGTGGTTTTGCTCTGAAAGAAACGCTTGACTAATTCATTACAGAAATTAGCTACAGCATGACCAGTCCATCTCTGCTCCGGTTGAGAACAAAGCTTATGCATGCTAATGTGGGAGTTTCGAGAACCGCACAAACTCTGGAGGAACTTTTGGTCCCTAAAATACAACTGCAGTAAACCAAACACAAATCCAGCCACAAGTCCGGCAGCTTGGAGTATGACAAAAGTCAATATACAAATCAATACTCAGTGTTCTGTTGGTTTTCATATGATACCGGGGGTAAATTATACTGAGCTTGGTTGGACACTCTACTGTTTCTTATATGATTGGATCTATTGATCACTACACATATTTTATTTCAAAGACTTTTGCAAGACGTCACCTTCGACTTATTATACAGTAAGTACAATCTCCCAGACTATCCTATGTTTGAAATGGATAGACACATAATTTGCATCATAATTACTTTACACCATTAATTGTATTTAATAATTTTAATAATCTAAAGCAGGGGTCTCCAACCCTGCTCCTGGACAGCTGCTGTCCTGCAGATTTCAGCTCCAAACCCAATCAAACACACCTGAAGCAGCTAATCAAGGTGTTCAGGGATACTTGATAATTACAGACCGGTATGTTGGAGCAAGGTTGTTACTGAAGTCTGCAGGATGGTAGCTCTCCAGGAGCAGGGTTGGAGATCCCGGATCTAAAGCATAAGATAAAATATCATAATATGTTTGCACATATTTAGGAAACATGCTAAGTTGTTTCTCCAAAAAAAACAATGCTATATCCAGTCATTCCACTTTGAAATGTGTGTTCTGTGTTGGAATGTCAGTTTTCTTTGTTTTTAGTCTTTGTGATTCCTCCTACCTTTGTGATTTTTTTTCCCCTAATATTATTTCAACACCCTGGGTTGCCAGTTGTTGGAAAATGCAGCGATGTAAAATGACAAAAAGCCTCACGGTCGCCATCAATCTGAAAAGCTCTATGATCAGAGTTTTATTAAAGGAGAGATAAAACAATGTAAGGCTTGTCGCTTTCCATTGTCAATTCTGCTCATTCCTGTGGCGGTTCCTCAATCTGGCAACCAGTGCGATCGTGGAGTCTGAGGTTGAGGGGGTGGGAGAAACAACTCACTCCAGTATTTTGAATTTGGACTGCACAGTGACTCCACTGACAAACCTCAAATCAGTGTAGCATTCTTAAAAGAATCAACTTTTTCATTGTAATATTCTAAATAACCACTCTCCACTATAAATAACCTTCTGTACAGTGGAAACATTCTATCGATATTAAAGTTTCATGGAACAGTTGACACAAATAAAGAACCTTTATTTTTCAAAGTGTATAAGCAATTATTTTATGGAAAATTCACTAAGTCAGAGCACTGAAACTGTTTTTGTGAAAGTCCTAGACTGTTTTGTAAACAAAAAGAAATCTGCCTGTGAACCATGTGTGTTAGCCAATCAGATCACTTAGAACGATTGTTTATTCTACCAATGGCAAATGGGGAATCGTTAGTGAAAACTGTCATTAGTATTCACCATTTTTTTAATGTCAGTTGTGGTGCATAAACTGCTTAAAGCAACCACAGAATGGAAAGGTTCTGTGAGATTTCTCATTTCTCAACCAGAAGAAAATAACACAGGTTTGGTATGACATGAGGGTGAGTCTAACAACTCTAATCAGAGCCAAAACTGTACCATAGTGCTAGCTGATATTCATTTTAAAGACTGGAAAAAATTTTAAGACTCCTAGCTGTAAAAAAATGTGAAGAAAATGAAACTCCAACTCCAAAAAAAGAGTTTCAAATCTGATGGAGGCAGACATGACAGAGTTGATAGCGTCTTAGGGTGAAAGGTTTGCCTGAGCTGCTGGAATTGAATGAGTCAGGTCTTCTTAACGGAGTGGGAATGGATTGCTTTGTTCTCACAAAGTGTCCAACCCCTTGCTGTTAAGATGCCGCTGTTGGGGAATAACTTGCCAAACACCCCCCCCCCCCATCAGCCACTGGTTGAGCAAACAGATAGTCCCGCCCCAAACTCACACTTTTGGTTGCGTGATTGCTGTTGTTATACTTGCTTTAACCACGAAAACTCTGCCTTGTAAAGGCAAAAGACCATAACTTCTATTTCTGGGACATTCAAGACAACCTTTATCATGTGTATATGTATCTTTAGTCAATTCCGTTGTTTTTCCAAGAAAATAATGGCTTGTCTCAACCATAGCTTCGAAAAGCCCTGGAGAAACCAAGGCAGAGTAGCATATACTGTAACACCAGTTACCGTTCTTTCAATTTGTTTGGAATTCTCAAATTGAGTTATGGTGTTCTGACTTTGTCGTACTGTCCTTTAAATCTGCCGCATTTTAATAACGGTGTAGACAAATGAATTAGACTGATTGCGATCTACCAAACAGCTTCATATAACAAAGCACCGTAAAGACTAGATACCTTGGCAGCAATATGTAATCGTGAATAACCTTTAAAGATTTTTTCCTTTCTTTTTCTTGTTTTTCTTTTTGTTATGCAGATTATTCACCATTTTGTCACTTCAGGTTGGCTGGGTGTAGACTCGAATGCCATAGCTAGCATGATCAATCATGCGGTTCGCAATCAAATCGATATCCTACTTTTTCTTATAACCCGATAAAATCCATCCATGGTGATGAATGTCATCGGAGAGGATTAATCCACAACCATTCTGACCATTATTCCTGTTTGCTGGCGTTCACATCAATTCACACGGCATTCTTTCAAGTTAGGCTATTTCATAAGTCAATACAAAAGCAACTATGCTATCTAGCATTATTTTACATTACTAAGCATAACAAATAAATTGGTATCCACATTATCCACTCATGTTTAACTTTTAGTCTGATTGTTTACGATCAAATACAGCCATACAGCCACATTACTATATGCAATAGCCTGTATGAGACAGCCCATGATCACTAAATTTTATACAGGTGTTACTAAAACGATTTTGTAAATAGTGATCAGCAACCAGATATTGATAACGTGGAAGTTACTGCCTTTTGCCTCGGTGTGACTTCTCACGTTTTGCAGACAATGCAAAGGCAGAGTACATTAACTTCAAAATGGGAGTAAAAATCAAGTTTGGGCTCACAAATTTTTAATGTAGATAATTTTCACTACTTAAACATCTAATTGTTAAATTTCCGGCGTCCTACCTATAATTAATTTGGCTGGACAAGTATAAAACGTAAAAGTCGTTTTTCTCAGTTTCACACTCTAGCGAGTTAAGGTCTTTTGGCTTTGTAGGGCATAACTGTCATTATGCTTGAGGCGCATGCTTGGGTCCATTACGCGTAACAGACATCAACCGCTGGTGAACATATTGCATGCTACTGCTTTTTCAAGGCATTTCTCTTGGTGTTTAAATTCAAACAACAACAACAACGGTCTGGGTTTTCGTTTGAGAACAAACCATGTGTGAACTAAATACTGGTCATATGCCTCACACTTTTCCACTTAATAAAGGGACCTGATGAGTTCGCCAAGGAAGATAATTGCTTCATTTTCAGTAGAAGTTTGTGTTTAATGCAGTAACTAATTGTTTCTTCACAGTTAATCTGTCGCCCTGAGAAGCGTAATCGCACAAGTCATGTCAATATTGAATTCAAATACCAGTTGTCGGCGGAGTCCAGACAAATCGTCTCTGTCAGTCGAGAACAAGTCTCTCAATAATTCGGTTTCAATTAAAATCCCATTCAGGATGATGTTCTGCTTCTCAGTGACGGATACTTGTCCTCTGGCCAACCTCTGAAATGGATAAAATGCCAATTAAGACCTATTGTAAAGGACACCCTATCAATTCCTATTCAAATGACTTCTACAGTGCCACTATACATGTTAATTCAAACCTCAGAGCATTAGCCACAGGAAAGACACGATGTGATGAAACTGTACCATTTCTTTGTCTGGTTTGATGGACTTCCAGGGGGAAAACATACACATATATTCGACATATTCCAAAACATAAGTCCAATTTTGTGGATTGCTCACAGAAGGTTATCATATTTGCTTCAAAGACTGAAAATATAAAACAGATTCACAACAAAGGCCACTTTAATGGAGTTGTGTTGCCATTTTTGGACCATGAAGAGGAACACAGTTCTTCCAAAGAACATTTAAAGATTTAAGATGCAAATTGGTCGAGGTTCATTTCCATCTGCAAATTTAGCATATCAGCAATTCAACAGAATGAAGACAGATGGTTTGTGAAGTTCGTTCTCCCTTTGTGGGCTTAAATCTTGTAAAAGTCCATTTCACACATCTGCTTGAACTCAAAGACTTAGATGAGAGCTAAATGCGTTTGCAACTTCCCTAGTCTGTTTCGAGATTTGAAAATGGAAAAAAATCGTATCCTGTCTGAAGAAAATGTCCATGCTACAATAAGTTAAATGTTAAGTATCATGTGGTCATGTCGATATTAAAGGAATATCTTGGTTCAACAGGCTTCAGGTTCAATAGAAGCTGTATCAGCAGCAAAAAATAAAAAATAAAATAAAAGAGGACACATTGAAAATTACCTGTTTATGGCTTGAACAATTATCCCACAGACTTCCATTTTCAGTATAAAGCAGTCGAAATAATGTTCTGTGGTAATTGACATTATGCCAAAATGCTATCGATGAAGCTTAACTTGTATAGAGCTTCAGTTGTATTGAACACAGGACATACTTTAACCTAATGTGGCGAGAAATGGGTCTTGCCTGAGATTTTGCGTGAACTAAAATCCATTCATTACCGCTAAACTAACAGGTGGTGTTTAGTTGATTATACCAGTCTATCAATGTAGGCCATTTTAGTTCTGCCTGTATTTCTTTGCTCTCAGCGTGTTTAGCTACTGCCATCTATTGGACACGCTATAAAATAACTAGACAAGCCACAATGACATCAAGAGATCTACAACACAAGAAAATATATATAAACATTTAGTTACAATTTAGACACATAATTTAAATGTTTAGCATTATCCTAAAGGAATAGTTCACCCTAAAATGAAAATGGGCTCAAATGTATTCCCTTTCAGGTCATCCAAGATGCAGACAAGTTTCTTCATAGTAACAGATTTTGAGAAAGAACCAAATCCATTATTTAGGTGCTTCAAATTTAAACCATCAGATGAAACGACTTTTATACCGGAGAAAGCAATATTATGGACTAGGACTCATATTTTAGTCAGAGGCAATGGTTTTAAGTCAAAACCCATCGATAATGGAGTTTGCTTATTATAAACACACAGCTTTTTACTTCTCAAGATGTTACTTGATGGAGTGGTGTGGATTATTGTGATGTTTTGTTTTTTTAATCAGCTGTTTAGACCCTCATTCTGATGGCACCCATTCACTGCAGAGCATCCATTGGTGAGCGAGTGATGTAATGCTACATATCTCCAAATCTGATGGAGAAACAAACAAATCTATATCTGGAATGGCCTGAGGGTGAGTACATTTTCAGTAACTTCTCATTATGAGTGAAGTATCCTTTTAAAAAAATACAAAAAAATTTGATCTAACAGTTTATGCTTGTATACATTTTTATTGGATTCAGTATCCGATCCAAATTTTTGACTGATGGTCTGTCATCAAAATGGATTAAATGTGGGTGTTAAAATAATGAATCTGAGAGTAATACGTATTGACTATTTTATGTGGAAATAATTCAAATCAATGTTATCTCTAGCAGGCGACAATTTGTTGATTTACCAAAAGCTTTATCAGTGTATAGGCAGTTGTTTATGTTTATCTGCTGCCATCTATTGGAGACACAAGCAAATTAACCGTGCAAATCTTAGTAAGTGGCCTAACTTAAGTTAAAGTGTTGTGTACAATTTAAAATAATGATGACACATTGAATTTGTATAAAATTCGGCGCCCTCTTAAAACATTACGTCTTAACGTAGGCTAGTTTAACGTTTATGGCTCACACTTGCTGTTGAGTGCAAATGACTCAAAGTGACACATAATGACGTGGATTCGCTTAAAATAGCTAACTTACGAATATTAGCCATCGGTTTCTGCACAAGGAAGATCTTTTTTGTCCTACATTGTGGGGATGGCTTCGAGAAGCTCCATTTGCAGGCTAATGTTGCATAGACGATGGTCTCTGAGATGCCAGTAGAGACAGATGGAGGCTCCTCTTGGACGCCGACCATTGATTTCCAATGATTAGCATTAGGAAGCAGCGCTGCTCTTGATTACTGCCTGGCAACCATGAACATGTCCGCTGAGTTTTAATTAACACAAAGTAAGACGCATTTCATTAACATTTGAAAATAGACGTCAAAAGATAGTGAAGTCCAGCAAGAGCGATTCGCTTTGAAACCTCAGCATGAAGAATATCTTAATATTTAGATTGCCGTTATGCGGTGTGTTTGTGCGTGTGTGTGTGATTTTATATATATATATAAAATACACAAATTTTTTTAAGGACAAAAAGAGCCTTCGTGTCCTATCTATCCCTGTTGAAAAAAACTGCATTTGCTGGTTAGGTATGTTTCGACGCTGGGATGCTGGTTTATGCTGGTCCTTTTGCTGGTTTATGCTGGTCATGTCCTGGTTTATGCTGGTCCTTTGCTGGTTTATGCTGGTCATGTCCTGGTTTATGCTGGTCCTTTGCTGGTTTATGCTGGTCATGTCCTGGTTTATGCTGGTCCTTTGCTGGTTTATGCTGGTCCTTTGCTGACTTATGCTGGTCATGTTCTGGTTTATGCTGGTCCTTTTGCTGGTTTATGCTGGTCATGTTCTGGTTTATGCTGGTCCTTTTGCTGGTTTATGCTGGTCATGTTCTGGTTTATGCTGGTCCTTTTGCTGGTTTATGCTGGTCATGCTCTGGTTTATGCCGGTCCTTTTGCTGGTCATGTTCTGGTTTATGCTGGTCCTTTTGCTGGTCATGTTCTGGTTTATGCCGGTCCTTTGCTGATTTATGCTGGTCCTTTTGCTGGTTTATGCTGGTCATGTCCTGGTTTATGCTGGTCCTTTGCTGGTTTATGCTGGTCATGTCCTGGTTTATGCTGGTCCTTTGCTGGTTTATGCTGGTCCTTTGCTGACTTATGCTGGTCATGTTCTGGTTTATGCTGGTCCTTTTGCTGGTTTATGCTGGTCATGTTCTGGTTTATGCTGGTCCTTTTGCTGGTTTATGCTGGTCATGTTCTGGTTTATGCTGGTCCTTTTGCTGGTTTATGCTGGTCATGCTCTGGTTTATGCCGGTCCTTTTGCTGGTCATGTTCTGGTTTATGCTGGTCCTTTTGCTGGTCATGTTCTGGTTTATGCCGGTCCTTTGCTGATTTATGCTGGTCCTTTTGCTGGTTTATGCTGGTCATGTTCTGGTTTATGCTGGTCCTTTTGCTGGTTTATGCTGGTCATGTTCTGGTTTATGCTGGTCCTTTTGCTGGTTTATGCTGGCCATGTTCTGGTTTATGCTGGTCCTTTTCCTCGTTTATGCTGGTCATGTTCTGGTTTATGCTGGTCCTGTTCTGGTTTATGCTGGTCCTTTGCTGGCTTATGCTGGTCATGTTCTGATTTATGCTGGTCCTTTTCCTGGTTTATGCTGGTCATGTTCTGGTTTATGCTGGTCCTTTTGCTGGTTTATGCTGGTCATGCTCTGGTTTATGCCGGTCCTTTGCTGACTTATGCTGGTCCTTTTGCTGGTTTATGCTGGTCATGTTCTGGTTTATGCTGGTCCTTTTGCTGGTTTATGCTGGTCATGTTCTGGTTTATGCTGGTCCTTTTGCTGGTTTATGCTGGTCACGTTCTGGTTTATGCTGGTCCTTTTGCTGGTTTATGCTGGTCACGTTCTGGTTTATGCTGGTCCTTTTCCTGGTTTATGCTGGTCATGTTCTGGTTTATGCTGGTCCTGTTCTGGTTTATGCTGGTCCTTTGCTGGCTTATGCTGGTCATGTTCTGGTTTATGCTGGTCCTTTGCTGGCTTATGCTGGTCATGTTCTGATTTATGCTGGTCCTTTTCCTGGTTTATGCTGGTCATGTTCTGGTTTATGCTGGTCCTGTTCTGGTTTATGCTGGTCTTTTTCCTGGTTTATGCTGGTCCTTTTCCTGGTTTATGCTGGTCAAGTTCTGGTTTATGCTGGTCATGTGCTGGCAAAGGACCAGCATCCCAGCATCAAAACATACTTTTATGCAGTTTTTTTTTTTTCAGCAGGGTAATAATGGTATGAAAATATGAAATTAATCTTCAGAATGAAGGCTACACAGTACATCAATGTAATTACATACTAAGATTAATTAGTATTATTTACAAGTTTATGACAGAGTCTAAGATGAATGAGAAACATTTGCATGCAAGGAAGATTATTTAATTCAAGTAACAAGTGCATAAAACAATTTTACTAATTTACATATTAACTGATAAGATACAGGCTCTCCATAACTTTTGACCAATGAATTTTAAATTGCTTGCGAGTAATAATACTGTGCTGGAAGGCTCAAAAAAAGCATAGTACACTTATAGATAGATAGATAGATAGATAGATATAAATAATATGAAATAAAACATCAATAAAACACACTGTATATAAACAGTAATTCCAATATTACATTTTCAGTCACTACCTTAAGAAATTTAATTATAAACTGAATACAGTCCATGATCTTGAAATATGGTTACATTTTCAGCTTTCCGGTCATGTGTATGATAGCAATTTGACATCATATGAGCCGTCCACCTGCAAATGAGATAAACATGTTAATTCAGTACAAAAGGAGGATAATGATATAGGCTGATAGAAGTGCAACTCACGTCGAAGCGTCCGATGGAAGCTGCGGTTTGGCTCGCCTGCATTATCTCAGTGAGTGCCCACATCTGCTGAATGCTGGAGGAAACCGTCTCTGGATCAGGAAGTCCCTGGCGAAGCAACACAAAACACACACACACGCAAACATTAACTGCAGCATGGCTCTGTTTATTAAAGGTATAGCGCAGTCCGAAATCATCATCTCTGCTCACCCTGAAATCATTTTTAACCAGCCAGCAGAGTGTGTGTGTAAAATAAAACAAAACAAAAATAAACCAAAATTAAATGGGAAGAATCTTTGTTTGTGAAGTTGCAGATTGCACTTATGACCAGCAAGTGGCAGTAAAGTACTGTCATAGAGAGGAGAGGAGAATTATTACTGCAAGAATCAATGTTTTTTTTTCATTATTATTATTTATTTATTTCCCTGCTGCATATGATGTTTCTGAGCATTGGTCTAAATGATGTTGTTACTGTTGTTAGATGATATAAGGGTTTTTAATGTTTATATCAACAAAGCTAGGTGGCCATTTATCAGTAAATAATAATACATTAACTTGAGATGCATGATTGAATATGACGTATTGTTTTCTAATATATAAGTTTATGCTTGAAACAAGAACACATGTCTGTCATGGGGTAATAAAACTTTATTTCTATTTGAATAAAGTCGATTTTTCGGAGCCCGTTGGCCCATATCTTGTATTAATCGTGAACTCAATTCATTTTAATCAACATTTATTTTCTTTTAAGAAACATTTGTACAAGAAAAATACAGTGGATCTTTGTTATTATTATTATTATTATTGACTTATTTGCAGTGATCAGAAGGTTCCGAAAATTTAGTTTCCAGTGTTGGGGAAACTTACTTTTACAAGAAAAGCATTACAATATTTCATTTAAAAGTAACACTTTACTAGTTACTTGGAAAAAGTAATCTGATTACATAACTCTTGTTACTTGTAATGCGTTACCCCCCAACACTGTTTATTAACATATTCTACTGTTGAGGTGCTATTCAAACCAAAAGCTGAAAAAAAGAAAAGAAAAGAAAAAAAATCGACATATATGATATAATATAGGATTTACGGTTACTTTCTCTGCTTTTCAGGTGGTGAAACTGTTTAAATAAACATTAAGTTGAGCATTCATCATTGAACTTAAGAGACACTTTCAAACCATCAAACAAGCGTCTTATATTTCTAATGCAAATGACGGTTGAATGAGACTGGGACATGGCCACAATGCTGAGTGATTGAAAAAAAACCACAACCTGTGGGTTTCATAGATTTCCATAATTATCTTTTCAGACTGGTCTGAAGCCACAGCGTTAATTAACACCTCACAGCTGCATAAATGCATAGAAACTACAGAGACACTTGTGTGTTGCTAAATTAAATGGCATTAACAGTCTTCCAAGGGAGCATTGTATATGCTGTTAATTAACAAGTTTTTCATTATTCATTAGATGATAACTGTTGCACATTATACACCAAAATTACACAGTAAGACACAAACTACTCACATTCAAATCAAGAGGTTCCTCTACAGGTGTGAGAGTGGATATCCAGGCAGGAACGTCTCGCTCCGAGTCCTTCTCAGACAAACACAACACATCAAGCTTCTAGTCAAATACTGATTAATACAACTTGAAAAACAAAAAACGATCTAACAAAATGCTAAATAAATAAATGAATAACAAAGAATTGGGGAACAAACTGCAAAACAAAATTAAAGTCCATAAAATGAACTTCAAACAAACAGAGAAAAGCAAAATAAGCTTTGAGTGTTGAATAGACATAACTAACATCCACTGATCAACTCTGTAGGTTTTGGTTAAATATAGATTCAAACTAAACCAAACTAAAAAACAAGCAAACAAAATGCAAAACAACAAGTGCAAAAACAAACAAACAAACAAACAAAAAAACTAACACAAAAACACAGAAAACCAACCAATCAAGCAAACAAACAAACCATAAAAATAAAAGAAGAAAAGGTTAATAAAAATAAGATCCATTATTTAATTTTGTTTTGCTACTTATTCAAACTAAACGAATCAAAACAAAACAAATCAAGCAAAAAAAAAAAAAAAAAAAAAAAAAATGCAGAACAAAATTAAATAATAACAATAATAAACTAATAGAAAAGCAAAAAAACAAAAAACAAACAAAAAAAAAAAACAGAAAAAAACTTGAAGACAAAAATAACATCCAAACAAATATAAACAAAATTAGAAAAAGAAGAAGTAAAACAAATCAAACAAACATTTTTTTTGCAGAAATTCAGTAAAACAATAAATGAACAAAAACACATGACTCTGGAAAGACAAATAATGTTCACTGATCAACTTTGTAGGTTTTGATAAAATATTACTGCAAACTAAACATAACAAAAACCAAGCAAACAAAATAAAACTAAAAACAAACACTCCTAACAAACAGAAAATGTTTGGTTTGAGACTACAGATGAAAATGAGCCACACCTGGGTAAATGCGTCACATTTTGCATTGACTGTATGCATTAATAATGTACATTCTACCTCATTAAATAAATAAAAGAATAAAATACACAAAGCAAAACAAAAACAAACTAAAATCTTCTAACTATCTGGTTTAACCTACAGTCCAATTGCAGGCATAAATTCACACTTCCTGTTATGTTGTGGCACAAAAGACAGTATGTTGTACATGCAAACCTCTTTTGCACACGGGTAAATGTTAATTTCCTCAATGCTGAAATTGAGCCATTCGGAGGAGGGCTGTCGCAAGATGAGTCTCACTGTGGTTACGCTGTCAGGCTCCGTCAACATCTGCAAACCCAAATACAGAGAAGAGAAGACCTCAGCAAGAAGTGACACACATTTGGTTGAATTTGGGGCCTTACATGCAGCTATCAAAGAAACAAAAAGAGGTTAGATTAAGAATTTAGCCGAGACACTAAGGACGTGCGTTTCCAAGCCTCAATTAACTAGACAGAATGAAACCCTGACAAAAGAGACTGATTTCACAAGTTTCTTGTAGTAATCTGCAAAACAGAACGGCTGCAAACACTTGACGTCTGTGTCGGGGTTGATGTTTGTGAAGCGTTTGAGCTAAACAACATCAAAGCTTCTTCTACTTCAGCTGACAGCCTGATTCTTGAGGGACTGTTTCAGGATTCTTTGATGCATAGAAATATTCAAAACATGCATGCTTTTTTATTTAGTTACTTTTTGTAACATTTATAAATGTATTCACTGCGACTTGTGTTCAATTTAACTGACCTTTGTTATAAAAAGAAGTATTAATTTCTTTAAAAAATAAATACTATGGATGATAAAGCTAAATAAATTCAATTTAAGAAAGAAAGAAAGCCATTTTGCCCCCAGAGTAGCATTATTTTGAGCAAGCAGCCAATGTTTCCAAGTGCATTGAAGATGTTTAGGCTGAGGCTGCCGTGACCTTCACCAACCAAAAGGATTTTAAAGAACAGCTACATGAATGTGTCAAAAACAGTGACGCTGCAAAAAATGTGTCACTTTTTCACTCTGGGAAGTTCCTGATGCAGTGGAGTCACAGCGCCTGCCAAGAGCGCCGAGTTATCTGCTTGTTTTCTCTGAGATTTGAAGAGATTTTGAAGGCCATCTCCAGAGAAACCATGCAGATGCCACACTCTGTGACTGTGAGCATGTAACTTAACTCTCTGTGCTAGCTCAAACTAAACAATGAAAACCTGATATCACTTACTTACCCTAATGTCAATCGGAACCCGAACACTTTTTTTTATTATTCATATTTATGTTTATTTATATCAGTGTTACTGAAATGTTATTTATATACTGCTTTTTTAATATTGTCTATTTTTGTCTGTAGTTTGGGTTTTATATGACATTTATGTATAATGATATATTCAATATTTTGATTTAGTTTTTAATTTTTTAGTTTTAATATTCAATCATTGTTATGTTCTTCAATTCCTATTATATTTATATTTCATATACATCTATGAATTTTTAATTGCAATTAGTGAGTTTTAGACATTTTTGGACTTCAGCTATTTAAATATTGAAGTATTATTTTGTATACAACAATTTATTAGTTTTAGTTATTTTATATATAAAATGTTATCATTTTTACATTTACATTTTTTTATAAGTATATAAAATTTGTTTTCATTATTGAAACTTTTTTTTTATTATTATTATTGTATTGCAACTTAAACTTACTTTATTTCAGTAAAGTGCCAAGACATTTTTTGTTTTTATTTTCAATAATATCTTATTCTAATTAATGATATATATATATATATATATATATATATATATATATATATATATATATATATATATATATATATATATATATATATATATATATATACACACACACAGTACACAAATATATATTATGTAAACAATGGCTTTTATTTTGTATGCGATTAATTGTTTGTCAGCACTACTTTCATTATATGAAAAATGTATCTTTTGTGTTCCACAATAAAGATGAAAATCAAGTTTAGGTGTATATAATGACAGAATTAGACATTTTTAGGTGACCTAATCCTTTAAATTCACCAAAACCTCCATATAATTGAATAGAAATGTCCATGTAATTATAAAAACCTGCAAGGTCTCTGTTTTCAACATTTGTCCTCTTCTTAATAAAGACTTATTTATCATTGCAGTGTCTGTTGACATCAAAAACTGGCTTATACAGATTACAGCAGATGGGGTGAGAGCCGTGTGGCGTCCCAGGTGGGGTTTTCAATGCAAATTTAGTCTGATCCCACTAAAGGTGGCCATACAGCGCAGAACTCACGGTCCAATCATCTGATAGTTCAGTCAGGGACTCACGTCTAATATCCTTGTGTCTTTGAAACGGAGCTAAAAAGCGTCAAGGGAGCCTGATCTCAATACATTAAAGCAGTCATTACAGGCAACTCACAGATCAAAGAGCGGGACATCAGATCCCCGGAGAGCCACAAATGGGCCAAATCACCGTGATGACAAACAAAATGTTCTGCGAGCTGCTGCGATGGCTGACAAAACGGTTAGGGCTTTTTAATTGAAAAACTGATGACACCCTGAGGGCATAATTGACGGTGTTGTCTCAGAGGAAATTATATAAGAAGATTACAAAGATTGCATCTTTTGCGTGCTTAGAAAAGTAGGAATAAGGTATCTGTCGCACAAGTGAACGGTCATGCGTGCACAATTTGAAGAATTCAAAATCTGTTAAGATGAGGTCATTTCACGACACCATTTCACACTGAAAACGTTAAACTTTTATACGTGTTTTTAAAACTACAAGTACGTGTTTTTGTTTAATTTTTTTCAATGTGACATCGCCATCTACTGGCCTTTATTTTGAATAAAACATGCGTTTTTAGTAGTTTTTGTTGATCTGTGTGAACGGAGATTTTTTTGACACTGTTGTTGTCTGTACACTAGTGTTTTCAAAAGGCAAATTAAAAACTTTTCCTATTTCGGCAAATCGTTGTCATTTAAATGCAATCCTTACTTTCGCTTGAGGGCAAAATTTCCCTACGTGGTTTCACTATTATTCAACACAATGCCCACAAAAGTTTGCCAAGATAGTGATAATGTGCCTGTACCTTAACTCGTAATTTAAATATTCAGCCGAAAATTAATTTTAGGTTTTGTGTGAAACTGTTTAATTGATTCAGAACTGTCAAATATAAATTCATAATTGTGAGATGTACATTTAGAATTCAAACTATCAAAATTTTTTAGTTTACATTTAACTTTTTTTTCACGTCATAGAATTTAAATAATAAATAATTATTTAAATAGTGTTCCTGTAGCTCAACTGGTAGAGCATTGCGTTAGCAAGCAAGCTAGCGCAGGTTGGGTGTTCGATTCCCTGGGAACACATGATAGGTAAAAATTGATAGCCTGAATGCACTGTAAGTCGCTTTGGATAAAAGCGTCTGCTAAATGCATAAATTTTATTTAAATTTCAATTCAATTTAATTTAATTTAATTAAATAAATAAAATGGGATATCTTTTTATCTTGCTTTCCTGCTTTTTCAAGTTTATGTTTCACAGTTCAAAGTTTACTTTTAAAAATTCTGAGAAATTTTTTTTATTATTATTCAAATTATTATTATTCAAAAATTTGAATTGCAATTACCTTTAAAAAAAATAAATACATAAAACGGATAGTTCCGGTCCTTGATTCTGATTGGTTGAGCCGTGTTCGAAGCTTACACCTTTGTTTACTTCTGTGTGTTGCTCGGCAACCACTTTGTTGGAACAACAACTGTTTCTGAGGAACTACATTGTTTGGTGGAAGAATACTGTTTTTATTAAAATCATTACACATTATTTCCTCTGTTTTATTCTGTGAAACCTTGCTACAAATATGGAATAACCGTTTTCTAAAAGCAACAAGCCCCAGTGAATTTGTAACAGCTAAAGGGGTTGAACAACGCCCCTTAGCTACTTTTAAAGTCACTGTAAACCACGGCTTCTTAGGGCTTATTGTTTTATTATAGTTTTTAGCTGATAAAAGAAAACAACCTCACTAAATATTATTTATAGCACTCCTGCCACAATAAGCTTTGTGGTTTGTTGTTTCTTATATGAAACCGATTCTCAGTTTAAATATTCAGCAAGTTTTATAACAAAAAGGTTGACTAGACATGCTTTAATGTGGCCTGTCAGATCACTGTAGCCACTTCAGCTTAAAAAAAAAAAAACTGTCTCACGTACAATTTATTTTTATATACAAATCACTCAGAAATTGCTAGTAAATTTTAGCTGTAGCTCAACTGGTAGAGCATTGCGTTAGCAAGCAAGCTAGCTCAAGGTTGGGGGTTCGATTCCCCGGGAACACATGATAGGTAAAAATTGATAGCCTGATAGCCTGTAAGTCTTTGGATAGAATGTTCACGCTCCTCATTTCCAAGCGATCGATGTTTAGGTTTCCCGTCTGTTTCTCATTCCTAACCTGATGTCTGTAGATGGAGAAATAGTCATGTGACCCGGCCTCAGCATGAGGGTTGCTCATCAGGCAGTAATTTCTCAAACAAGTGACCCACTTCGCAGAACCGCCCTGTCTCCGCTGCAAACGGACCGTCACATACGCCGTGTAGTAGTTCTTGAAAGAGATTTCCTGAATCTAGACACAAGCACAGGAGATATAGCAGCATTAGCTGTGTATGGGGCATTAATAAACCCATGCCGGTAGATCAATAATTGTGACCTTTATGAACGGATGCGAGAGATACTCACGTTCACGGGCTCGGCGAGAGTGATGTCTGTTATATAGACACCGGGGCGAGAGGAATCAGAAACAGCGTCTCCAATCTGCAGCGCCACGGGTGACTTTATTGTGCAGCTCACTGCTTTAGCACTCATGATTGACCTGTGATTAGACAAATAACATCAGAACTAAAAAAACAAAATATATATATATATATATATATATATATATATATATATATATATATATATATATATTATCAAACCGAAGCCCTTAAAGATCGTAGGTTCACACTTCACAAAATAATCTATCTATGAACAAGACACGTAACCTCAGGCTTTATTATTAATATTTTTTCTTAAATATAGAATTGTAGTTTTTTTTTTTTTTTTTTTGCAATAATGTTTTTAGAAATAGGCCAACTTATTTTATTATTTTTAATAATTAGATTTGTTTTACAGATATCTTTGTTGTTACTATCAGCTGTCTTATAATAAAACAAGTGTAAAATTACTACTACTATTACTAATAAAAATACATGGTTTTAATTTAAAAATATTACATTGAAAATAACATTTAAAATATTTAAAATATAGCAGTTCAAACAAGCTTCTACAACATCTCTATATTTAAACCTCACAGGAACATGAATGCTAAAGAAGTTTTAACCAAATTTGCTCATTAATAGTGTTATTAGTATATATTTATATATGAGGAGAATAAAATCTGCGTGAACATTTAATGTAATAATAATAAAAATAAAATTATACAAAAAAACAAAAAAAACTTAGCAAATATTCTTGCATTTTAAAATAATTGTTAATATTCTGAACTTAATCTTTTATTAATAAATGTTTGGTAACAACTTAATTAGCATTCATGTTCCTGTGAGGTTTAATTAATTGTATTACTGTTATTTATTATCATTAAGTTCTTGCTGAAAGCTAAGCAATAACCAAAACTTTATAAAGAGAGAGAAAATAAATGTTGTTTCTAAATGTAAAGACATTTCCAAACAACAACAACAGTATGACATCTATTATTATTATTATTATTATTAAAATTATTATTTATTTAACAAAAATGTTTATGTCTGCTTTTAACCCTGGATGACAAACAAATCTGATCAAAGCATGCTGTCTATGTTAAACATGCTGTCTGTCTGAGTAAACAAGGCCAGTATGCATCACTGAAGTACTTACTATCTTCAGCTGTCTGACTCGCTCTTTGGACTAAAACGATCTCTTATCAAATAGCCGAGGCGTGTGCCCTTAAATGGTGCCGAGATCTGCGCTTTAGAGCAGCGGAGTCATCCCAGTCATCTGTGCAGGAATCGGAAGCAGCTTTATGATGGTTTATGGTTTCATGTGTTGATGGTTGCAGCTCCACATGTCGCTTCCGGTCCGTTGTATGCGTGACGTGTTTTCCTTAAAGGGCCAGTGTCATTAAAGTAAACAATCAGTGGCTTATCAAAGGAACCTATCTTTAGAGAACAATCGATAACAATAACAATAATAATAAATTAATAGCATGCATAGTATGATAAGTATAAAATCCATTTGGGTGTAAATATTGTGCAATAATATTTAGTAATTTACATTTTATTTTATGTCTCTATTTTACTCTGCAGGACACAATATAAACAAAACAATAATAATAAATAGGTAACACAATAGGAATCTGCTGTTTATTTACATTGATTTGAGAAGAAAACATTAAAACAAAGCAACGTAAAAAAGCTAGCAGTTCACACACACACACACACACACACACACACACACACACACACACACATATATGTATATGTATATATATAACACTTACACTACCCACAATCACAGGCAGAGGGCAATAAAGCTCTTCTGTTTCAAACGCACACATTTCTTGTACAGTATGTGCTGAATCCTCTATGACTGGCTTTATCTCTTATATAAAACACATTTCTGTTCCACCAACGTGTCTATTGTTCGCCATGCATGACATAACATACTCTTTCTGTCAAAGTCATGACGATTAAGGATGCATAATAATTCATGAGATTCACAAAACCATTTAACATTCAATATACTGGGCCCTGTGGAGAAAAGAGGAGTTTATTAAAGTGTTAATATAAAAATACTTTTTTTCGTTGGTATGCTTGTCAAGTGCATACATATATGTTTAATTGTTATTTAGGCCTACTGGGTAATTTTTTATTATTACATTATTTATTTTTTTAGCATTTATTCTTTATGCACTGGATGGACTTATACCTGACTCACATCGTTATATAATAGCTATACTACGTTGCTTCCTCATTGTACAGAAATGAGTGACAAATTCAGAAAGCTGCTCTTCCCAGGTTCGCTATAGGAAACTGAGAATCCGATATTTTCGCAGCTGGCCCATGACTGGTCTGCTGGAGCAGCTAGTGTTTAGGCGCTGGGTTTGTTTCATCACGTCGCTGTGCACAGTCGCGTTTCCATGTCTGTTCGTCTCAACCGGGGGTTTTTAGTGGTCCAGCACTCAGACAAAGCCAGAGAATCAAACACCCCCTCAGAGACGCGCTTCTGGCTGAAAAGCAGTGAGAAATACCTTCAAGGACAGACTAGTGGAAGGGAAGACGACTCGGAGGGGAAGGGTTTATCATCAAACATGTTTCCAAACGAGCCACTGCGAGCCAGGCGACTCCAACAGTGTGGACATGATCGACGGGAGCTGTGTTGTGTTGAGTTTGTTTAGTAGGAATTCAGACTGACATGACTCTTTCCACACTCTCAAGCGTTCCTCTCCGTCGAAAACACTTTGTCTAGCCTGGAAGCAGCATCTAGGTCTGGTCACACCAAGACGAATCTTCGGTGCAATAAACATATTTTAATTTTAGGGCCCTGTGAAATTCTCTCTCTCTCTCCCAAATTCTGCCCTTTTTTAATTCCGTTTTAACGTTTTAATGTTTAACGTTTGAATTTTGTGTTGTGCATTTACTTTTTCGTTTACATTTACTTTTTTTTTTTTTCTGCTAAATATATTCTGGTAAATTATTTTCTGTTACATATTTCGGTAACACTAGAACTGAATAATCATGTTCTAATGCCTAAATGCTCAGATTTTGAAATAAATTATAATAAATGTAATACTATACTGTGCTGTTTAACTAACTAGTGTTGTTCTTTTCTCTTTAAACTCACCCTGCTGTGACTTATAAAACCTCAAAATCCACACAAAAAAATTTGGGTTGAAAAATCCTGAAGAAATGCCATCCAGACGCAGACTGTGATGATACTGTTCCTCCGCTATGTGCCTTCTTGAAAATCCACACCACATCTCTCGAAATAAATTACACAAATCAATACATAATATCTTACAATTAATCATGAATTGAGGTTAGTAAGTAGTTATCTGTAAGATAATAATGATTGGGCCCCCTCAAGTAAAGTCATGTCAAAATGCATTAACAAGCCATGAGTTAATGGTAGTGCATGGGTAGAGAGTTAGTGAGTTAATAATGACTGGCCCCCTCAAGTAAAGTCCTGCCAAAATAATGCATTAACAAATCATCAAATAAAACCCATTAGAGAGTCATCTTTATTTCTTTACACCACCAGTACAACTAACGATGAGGATTATTTATAGCCCTTTTATTATTTATTTACATCATGTATGAACAAGTATGGCACCTCCAGAAGCTAACACTAACCGAAGCATGCACAATGAAATTACAAAATTATACCATTAATAACTGTACATAGCTTCCAATATGTACAGTGCCGTCTAAGGGCCCGAAGATCACGGGCATCCAGTATGGATTTCCGGCCTTGATCCTTACGCACAGAGATTGTTCCAGATTCTCTGAACATTTGGATGATAGTTTGCACTGTAGATGATGATAACTTCAAAAAAAAAAATGCAGTTTTTCTCTGAGAAACTACTTTCTGATATTGCTCCAGTATTTTTCGCCGCAGCTTTGGAGGAATTGGTGATCCTCTGCCCATCTTGACTTCTGGGAGACACTGCCACTCTGAGAGGCTCTTTTTATGCCCAATCATGTTGCCAATTGGCCTAATAAATTGCAAATATGTCCTCCAGCTGTTCCCTATATGCACATTTTACTTTTTTCTGCCTCTTATTGCAAACCTCTTTGGAATGTGGAGCTCTCATGAAATCCAAAATGAGCCAATATCTGGCATGACATTTCAGAATATCTCACTTTCAACATTTGATGTGTTATATATGTTCTATTGTGAATAAAATTTAAGTTTTTGTAAATTATTCCATTCCTTTTTTACTCACAATTTGTGTACCAACTTTTTTGGAATCTGGTATTTGGAATTTGGAATCCCTAATGAAACAAATACTCTGGCTAAAAGAAGCATAAAAACAATTTTTAAAAATCCATCCAAATGCCTTATTGAAAATATAATACATTAAATGCAATACAAAAATAGTAAAATACCATTAAATGTGAAGTGCCTGTATGAAATATAGTTAAAAAAAAATATATATATATATTTTATTATAATATTGAAGGCTTGATTTGTTTGTTTTATGCAGCGCTTGTAAACAGAGCACAGTGAGAGACTACTTCTCATAAATTTATTTACAGAAATGTCTCATCCAAAACGTCTACAGATGGATGAAACTGATCCGAGATCAGGTAAAAAACCATAGACACTGGTTCAATGGTGTGTCGCTGGGGTGAGATCTCAATGAGCTCCCATGATTCAGGGGTTCACAGACCCCAATGGCAAACCATTGAAATTCCTAAACGTTTTGAAGCATTTTTGACATAATGAAGCCTTGTTTACTGAAATCATGTGACATTGGCATTTTAATACGCGCTTCGAACAACATGTCTGTTTAACCAAAACAACCATTCGCATCAAGTCAATCTGAACATTTTTCCCCCTTTTTTTTTTTTTTGCCAACAAACTTTCCAATGTTGTATTCATCGTACTGTGAAGAAAATTGGTTTGAAAACACAAATCAAATTCAAAAACCAGACTCATAACGTTTATAAAATGACGTTCACACGACTTGATTGGTTCATTATGTAAACTGCCTGCACGCAATTTGTCAAACTACATTTCAGACATTACCTGCAGCAAAAATAAAAAAACAAAGCCAAAACTGGACATTTTACCCAGTTTAGAAATGCAGGTGTGGACATGTCTAGGAAAATAAGACAGATGTTACGTAGTTAGAGTGGCCATACTTACTAAAATGTGTCAAGAAGAAAAAACAATATATACATTTACATTTCTTGCTAACGCTTTAAAAATGTTTTTAAGAACCAATTAACAACCACTCTACCATTTATACTCGCGTACCTGAAAAAAAAGATGCTATCTGTAATGTTTTCTGCATTGAAAAAGTGAATCGGGAGAGAAACATGCACAGATCAAGCCCCATTACTTGTGGATTATTGTGATGTTTTTATCAGCTCTTTAGACTATCATTCTGACGGCACCCATTCACTGCAGAGGATCCATTGGTGAGCGAATGATGGAATGTTACATTTCTACAAATCTGATGTAGAAACAAACTCATCTAAGCCTTGGATGGCATGAGGGTGAGTATTTTCATTTTTGGTTGAACTGTTCTTTTAATTTCCTTACTATTTTTGGTTGAACTGTTCTTTTAATTTCCTTACATAACTATTAAGTGATGGTAGCTGGAGAGACCCAATTTCAATTGAGAATCAGATTTTTTCACGACATGCATGTTTTGCAATGCAATGATGCACCAAACATTTGCAAAGTATGTGTCTGGTGTAAAGGGAAATGTGTAATTTCTGAACTAACATGAAAGGAATTGTAAAATGATAATGATTGGCTGTCAAGAAACACTCACCTAATTGGCTGAGCCAGTGTTTCTGTTGTCGGGCGGATCGGGAATCTCAAACAAACGACAATGTTTTGAGAGTGGCAGAGTGTTTACACTTCTCAGGAGAATACAAATAGCGTAATAATGCTACAAGTATTTTAACATTTGAAAAAAAGTTCAATGTTCAGTGTCAGTACAAATGTGCTTCATCTCTTCTGAATCTGTGCAAATGTTTCCATTAGAAATATACAAACATCAGCAAAACATGAGGAGTTTTGCATACGTGCTGCACTCAGTTTTTACCCCAATTCCCATTTTAAGGGAGCCTCTGCTTTATGAATAATAGATGCTTTTTTTCTTTCTTTTTTTTTTGTGTGTGTGTAGCATACTTCCAGTATGTAGGCCATTTAGGACTTTGTATCTGAAAGTGCCTGCTAAAACGTTACAGGCCCATTGCCTTGAGCTCAAATGTCGCTTCCTTCTCAGCATTTGTGTTGTAGTTTCGGAAAAATCCTATCAGCTTTATCGAGGAAACAATTTTTATCAGGGAGATATTGAAAAAGGAGACAGCTAATGCCTGCTGCAGATGCTATTATCAAGAGATCCATTAACTGTATCGCTGTGTGAAGAATAGCGACAAATTGTGCATGTGTTCATTGTGCGTGCATTGTGAATCAGGGTCTGCATCGGGGGGAAAAAGGCTGCTAAGTGCTTTCAGCCAACGCTAGAGCAAAGCTGATTGAAGTATTGTGGGACATTTTGAAAGAAAAGAACACATATATCCTTCTTTCATTATTTTTGTATCTGGTTTGAACATTCTGATGGATTTGTGAATGGTTTACTCTTGAAATTGCTTGGTGCTTGGTTAAGAATCAAAAGCACACGCTCAAGGCGTGCTAAGAGAACGGATGCACAGAGGTCAAATTCAGTGTTTTAGTCTTTTAGAGAAAATGTCTTATTAAATTTGGTCAATATATTTGTCATTTCACGCTTATTAGGTTCATCTGTGGCATTTCTGACTGAAATATGTAGCTCTCATATCTTCCCGCCTGTGCTGATAAAAGATGTAATATCGCATTTATGCTGCAGCTATAGCTGAATAATCTTTAAGGAATATGTCACCAAAAATGAAAATGTGCTGAAACGGATTCCCCCTGAGGGGCCATTCAAGGTGTAGATGAGTTTGTTTCTTCATCAGATTTGGAGAAATGTAGCATTACATCAATTGCTCACCAATGGATCCTCTGCAGTGAATGGGTGCCGTCAGAATGAGAGTCCAAACAGCTGATATAAACATCAGTTAATGGTTTGAGAAGCAAAAATATGCGTGTTTTTTTTAATTATTGTGAAGTTTTTATCAGCTGTTTGGACTCTCATTCTGACGGCACCCATTCACTGAGCAAGTGATGTAATGCTACTTTTCTCCAAATCTGATGAAGAAACAAACTTATCTACATCTTGGATGGTCTGAGGGAGAGTTCAGCAAATTTTCATTTAAGGTTATTTTGTTCTTTTAAATAGGATGCCTTTGAGTGCTTATTAACCAACTACCAAAGCCGCACTGTACAAAATCGTTTAGCTCAAGCCCATCAATCCCCAGCATACAGTGATTTTATCATCTATGTTAGTCCTTTAATATCTTTCTTCTTTTAAAAAACAAGTGTTTTTTTATCACCCTTATACATCTTTTGTTTAATTATCACTCTTATACATCTTTTGTTTAATTATCACTCTTATGCATCTTATCCCCCTCGTCTTTCCCTCATTATTTTCAACAAACTATATTCACACTGATGGAACATTGACTGGAACAAAAACAAGAATCAGTCGTTTCTTTCGCTGTCACTCACACGTCTTGTTTTGAGTAGTCTGGCAAAGGTGATGTTTTTTTCCTGAGAAACGGTGAGAAGCCAGCAGCCACCTGCGGTTAACCTTCATCTGCACTGGAATTAACTTCCTGTCAGACCACTGACGTTACAGTCTCCTCTGCTGTGACTTCTGTGCCACTAAACAATACACATATACTTCACTCTTTTTTGCTTTATACATTTGTGAGAGTTGTTTCTGTTTTAAGAACTGTTTCTATAAATGTATATCTGTCTATCTATCTGTCTATCTGTCTCAGTCTGTGTCTCTGTGTGTGTGTGTGTGTGTGTGTTTCTGTCTGTCTGTCTATCTGTCTCTGTCTGTGTCTCTGTCTGTCTGTCTGTCTCAGTCTGTGTCTATGTGTGTGTGTGTGTGTGTGTGTGTGTGTGTGTGTGTGTCTATCTGTCTCTGTCTGTGTCTTTGTCTGTCTCTATGTCTCAGTCTGTGTCTCTGTGTGTCTGTCTGCCTGTCTATCTGTCTCTGTCTGTCTCAGTCTGTGTCTCTGTGTGTCTGTCTGCCTGTCTGTCTGCCTCTGTCTGTGTCTGTATCTGTCTGTCTGCCTGTCTATCTGCCTCTGTCTGTCTGTGTGTGTGTGTGTGTGTGTGTGTGTGTGTGTCTGTCTGTCTGTCTGTCTCTGTCTGTGTGTCTGTCTGCCAGTCTATGTCTGTGTCTCTGTGTGTCTGTCTGCCTGTCTATGTCTGTGTCTGTCTGTCTATCTGTCTCTGTCTGTGTCTCTGTGTGTCTGTCTGCCTGTCTGTCTGTCTCTGTCTGTGTCTCTGTGTGTCTGTCTGCCTGTCTATGTCTGTGTCTGTCTGTCTATCTGTCTCTGTCTGTGTCTCTGTGTGTCTGTCTGCCTGTCTGTCTGTCTCTGTCTGTGTCTCTGTGTGTCTGTCTGCCTGTCTATGTCTGTCTGTCTATCTGTCTCTGTCTCTGTCTGTGTCTCTTTGTGTCTGTCTGCGTGTCTATCTGTCTCTGTCTGTGTCTGTATGTGTCTGTCTGCCTGTCTATCTGTCTCTATCTGTCTCTGTCTGTGTCTCTGTCTGTCTCAGTCTGTGTCTCTGTGTGTCTGTCTGCCTGTCTATCTGTCTCTGTCTGTTTGTGTGTGTGTGTGGGTGTGTGTGTATCTGTCTATCTGTCTCAGTCTGTGTCTCTGTGTTTCTGTCTGTCTGTCTATCTGTCTCTGTTTGTGTCTGTATGTGTCTGTCTGCCTGTCTATCTGTCTCTGTCTGTGTGTGTGTGTGTGTGTGTGTGTGTCTGTCTGTCTGTCTCTGTCTGTGTCTCTGTCTCTGTCTGTCTGTCTGCCTGTCTATGTCTGTGTCTGTATGTCTGTCTGTCTCTGTCTGTCTTTTTCAGTCTGTGTCTCTGCGTGTCTGTCTGCCTGTCTATCTGTGTCTCTGTGTGTGTGTCTGCCTGTCTATCTGTCTCTGTCTGTGTCTTTGTGTGTGTGTGTGTGTGTGTGTGTGTGTGTGTGTGTGTGTGTCTGTGTCTCTGTCTGTCTATCTATCTATCTATCTATCTATCTATCTATCTATCTATCTATCTATCTATCTATCTATCAACAGACTGTATTGCCTTCAAAACATTCTTTATTCTTTAAGCTTTAAAACTACTTTAAACTTCAAACTATTTCAGACTGAAACCCATCAAACTTTTACAACTTTTAAATACCTTTTTTTTTTTTACTTTTTTTTTCAGGCTTTCTAAAGCCAACTTAAGTTTGTCTTGACAAACTTTTATTTTTATTTAGTTAATGTATTGCTTGTGTGTGACATTTCAGTTCCAATTAATCACATTTCATCTAAACAATGTAATTAATGTAATGGAACCCAGTGTTTTACCTTTGAGTGTGTTTAAGTCATTAAATTCCCATTATTTTAATATAGTAGTGAAAAGCATAATGTGGACACAATAATAATTATTGTTTGTTAATTAAAAACATCATAAATTAACATAGTCCCTTATGGTACATGACATTTAATGTCTTGTTTTATTGAAAGCTGAAAGTAATGTCTCTGTAAATTAATAAATGAATTGCAGTTATGACATAATTTCTAATAATTGTGACATTTTACATCAGAATGTGATTATTTCCCTAAATTGTGACTTTATTTATCAAATTAATGATTTATAATTTATTTTCTCTAATTAATTTTAGTTTTACCACTGAGATACTACTTTAGTTTATCATTAATTTATTTTAATTTTAATTTTTTCATTGGTTGTTTGTTGGTTTTACTTTATTTCATTTATATTTCATTTTTCATTGTAAATATATGTGTATGCCATTTTGGTAGGTTTTTACATGTTAAACATAGATTTTAGTTAATGTTTATTCAATATTTTTTTTTTTTTTTTTTTAGTTAACTAACTATAATAACCCTGTGCTATATGCAAAATTAATTGCAGTTCATATGCAGTTAATTCATGTAGTGACCTGAATAGACATGTTCGGTGATAAACATTGTATATTTACACTTCTTTTATGATTAGTAATTAATCAATTTCACTTTTAATTTCATAATCGATTCATTTTTAGGTGATATATATGATATATATATATATATATATATATATATATATATGAGAGTAAGTGTCCTGCAATGCTATTTTAGGATTATTTATATACTATTATAGTATTTATTCAGATTTTGTAATGGCTTCTATTTTTATATTTTCATTTTCATTTTAGTCTTTTTGTCATTTTTATCTCATCTTTTATCTTTTTCTTTTTTATTATTATTGTATTTGTTTTACATTTAGTTGTTTGTTTAGCATTCTATACATCCAGGATATGATTTGCTTTCATAATGTTCCTATGACGTTATGATGAAAGAAGGTGTTTTGCGTGCCATCATCTACCTGAGGAAAGTGTCCTCAGTATTTTGGAGGGAGGTCAATGGTGTGGCCATGGGTCAAGGAATGGACACAAAAGGGTCATTGGTTTTCAAAGCGGCGGTAAAACTGGTTTGGCTGGTTTCTAGGTCGAGAGAAGGGGCAACTTTTTGGCTCCTGAGCTTGTAGTTGGTGACCCAAAGTGGCCTTGCGTTATTGATGTAAAAAGTCCCGCAGCAGCTGCCCCATGTAATCCCTCCTGGAAGACATTCTGGCCTGGTTTAGCTCGGCCTTGACCGCTTGAATCGCTCCTTGTTTCTCTTCAGCTCCCTCGGGTCTCTGGAGAACCTGATCGTTTTCGAATGCGATGGCTGCTTTCCTGAGGAGAGTGAAATATAGGAGTTGACAGTATCGGTAAATCAATCCGTGCTGGAGCACGTATCTCTAGAGACGTCCGAGTCAGTAATGTGAAAACGGCCCTGTACTGCACCTGTTGCTGTCAGTTGCTGGAAAGCCTGGCCTGGATCTGCCTCTTCCTGAGGGACGGGATCAGTATGATTATAGCATGAGCCCCTGGCAGGCCTTACAAAATCTCTCTCTCTCTCTCTCTCCCTTAAATATGTAGTATGTGGGTCAGTGATGTAGCATTCATTATTTTATTTATTTTTTGTTAACTTTTTCACGTTAGATTCTTCATACTTTTCATAAACAACTAAGAAACTGTAACTTTACTTTTAAATGTTAAAATTTTTATTTTTTATAATTATTAAGTACCCTGGCATTTTGATTTCACTTTAACTGAGTCTGATGAGGTGACTGACGTTTATGAGGAGATGAGGCTGTTTTTTTGTGATTCAGGAGGGCTCCTCCATCTGACGAGCCTCATGGGAGCAGTGACAGGAAAGGACAGCTTTGATGCTGTCAGTCAGCGCCAGAAACATCTCCCACGGGACAAGTTGTATGGAATTACAACAACTCGCAGCTCCTCGTCGCTAATTCCTGGGGTGTTAAACATCACTTTCACAGCCCTCGCTTTGGCTGTACGCTGAGACAATGACAATGAATTTAGTGATGATGTCTTAACCACTGGTGGACGAAGTACACACATCAAATACTTGAGTAAAAGTACATAGTATAGTATATATATAGAATATTTATATTTAGTCATTTAGCAGACGATTTTATCCAAAGTGACGTACAAATGAGGACAATAGAAGCAATCAATACTAACAAAGGAGCAACAATATATGAGTGCAACTGACAAGTCTCGCCAGCGATTTGTTTGAATGAACCATATAACATCAACTCTGCACTGGATATTAATATCCAAACTATAGTGAAAACTATTAATTAGCACAGTAACAAGATCGGCAGTTTAAGACATTAACTTATAAGCACAAAACACAAGATATATAAACTAATCTAACACATAAACGCAAGCACTCACGCATTCACACAAGTTGCAGGAAGATAGAAAGTTAGGGAAAGATGAGTTTAAGAGAATGGAAATATGGAATCCCAAGTTTACAGCAATACGTTAAATTGCATAGACATGAACAACCATCAATCAATTAATTAACCCTCGCATTGAGTTCCTCAATGTGACTAAAATTATATTAGATACACCAGTACAAATGTGAGTCTGGAGGTGAGTTACTTGCGTTGCCTGTGTAAAGGGGTTCCCTTTGTTGTCATGGAAAAGGGGTTTCCCGAGGTTGCTGATAGGCTGGAAGTTCAGTATTCCTTGAAGTGACGTTTTGGGAAGACTGTGGGAGTTGTCTGAAGGTGTGGAGTTGTGTGGGCTGGTTGTAATTTTAGGCGGCCACTCAAGGTCAGACTCACAGACACGGCGTTTTAAAAACTTAACTCAGAACACAAAACTCTCAACGGAAAAGAAAATAATTTAAAGTAAAAGAACAGAAGCAAGTTTGACGAGACTAGGTGGTATTTCTTCTCAGCGTGCAGGAATGGCGCTTAAAGAACGCAAAAAGATGCTAAGGACTCGGAATGAGATGGGCAGGTCATTCTACCAGGAGGAAACAGTTCATGAAAAAGTCTGTGAAAGTGATTGTGCGCCTCTTTGAGATGGCACAATATTGCCTCGTTCACAAGCAGAATGCAAGCTTCTAGAGGCACATTACTCTGAAGTAATGAATTTAGGTAAAGGGATGCAGAGCCAGTGGTGTTTTTTTTAAGCAAACATTAATTTTATGCGAGCAGCTACTGGTAGCCAGAGAAAATTGATCAACAGAGATGTGACGTGTGTTCTTTTCAGCTCATTAAAGATTAATCTTGCAGAAGCATTTTGGATTAGTTGTAGAGGTTTGATAGAAGTGGCTGAAAGACCTGCTAAGAGAGCATTGCAATAGTCCAGCCTGGACATAACAAGAGCTTGAACAAGGAGTTGTGCAGCATGTTCTGAAAGAAAGGGCCTGATCTTCCTAATGTTGTATAAAGCAAATCTGCAGGACTGGACAGTTTTTAGCAATGTGGACAATCTCTGTCAAGCTGTTTTTGAAGGATTTATGTTTGATGAGCCTAACTGGATGGTGAACTTTTTATAAAGTGATGGGTTTGCTGAAACCACAAGCAGTTCTGTCTTAGCCAGGTTGAGTTGAAGATGATGGTTCATCATCCAAAAAGAAATGTCTTTTAGAAATGCTGAGATGCGAACAGATACCGTCCAATCATCAGAATGGAATGAGAGGTAGAGTTGAGTGTCATCAGCATAGCAGTGGTATTAAAAGCCATGTTTCTGAATGACAGAACTTAGTGATGCCATGTAGACAGAGAAGAGAAGTGGTCCAAGAACTGAGCCCTGAGGCACCCCCGTAGCTAGATGTTGTGACTTGGACGCCGCACTTCTCAAAGATATCTTGAAGGACATATAGTATCTGAGGGGTAAGACTCAAACCACTGGCGTGTGGTTCCTGAGATGCCATTTTCCAATAGTGCTGACAGGAGAATCTGGTGGTTCACTTTAACACAAACAGCAGACAGGTCCTGCAAGATAAGTATAGGAGATTTGGAAGCCAGACTGGTTGCTGTCATAATATTACAAGTACTAATATTACATGAATAGCAATATTATATTATAATAATATTGTTATAAATATTACAGGTATAGATAAGTAAATGTACAAAAGAAAAATATTTTTAATGAACTTTGTAATTATGTACATTAATGCACATTTCGTGGCATTTTCAAAATGAAATGTCCAGAAAATGTCGCTAAAACACACGTTAAATATGTGACCGTGGCACATTTGAAATACGTTAGTAGAGGCATGTATTGATGCATTTTTGTTAAGCTGCTTGAGGTATGTATTGCAGCTGTACAAAATGGTTTAGGCTAGAAGGCATACAGCTAAAACTGGAAGCTAAAAACAAATTAAATTGTCTCCCTCTTAGATTGTATTTTATAAACTTCTACACCTACCCCAACCCTAAACCTATCCCTTAAAATACTGCAAAAACACTCAATATTGTATTGTTTGAAATAAAAAAATTATAATCATAATTAAATGCTATATTGATGTGGACATGCCCAGTAGTTTTAGCTGTATCCCTTCTAACCTTAATTCAAATTCAGTTCAAATATCTGGCAGCAATCTCATTGGAAATATCACCTAAACCAAACCAACCTTAAACCTACCCGGTAGTGTTAACAAATCAAAAGTGATATAAAACATTTTTTTTTTTTTGATGCAGCTGTGCTATTGTAACTTTCTTACGTGGATTTAAGCTGTTTTGTGGAACTGTACTCTCACGGGGGTTTGTACCGAAGCTCTTCATCACTTAACCCAGCAATGTCAAGGTTTGCAAGGAAGAACTCAAGTGCAGACAGGGAATCACAGAACAAGGGGTTTATTTACAAAAAAAGGGGAAAATAAAAACCCACGAGGGGGAAAACAGGACTAGGGCAGATACAACACTAACTAAACAGGACTGATTAATCAAGATAAACAAAGACTCAAAACAGGAGAACACTAACTACAAATAACACTCACGGTTATACAGGATACAATATCTCAATCACAGGTGAGGAACACACAAATCACATCAGAGGTACAATGAACCGACGCAAGACAGAGCACACTAGGAAAGCTAAATAGGGGAACAATCAAGACACGACAGGTGGCACAGATGGGACAATCAAGACACGACTAGGTTAACAAGGGGGGCGGGGCAAGGGAACGAGACAACACAAGCACATGGCCCAAAGACAAGGCCATGCGCTTGTACACAAAACATGGGTCTGTCATGATCCTGCCTCAAGACTAGGAAAAATCAAGGACACGAGGGCAGAATCATGACAGAACCCCTCCCTTAAGGAGCGGCTACCAGACGCTCCTCAAGGGAACATCAAACACGGGACACGACTGACATGACAGACTGGGACACAGACACAAACCAACAGGACATGACAAATAACAACAAAGGCAAACATGAGTACACAACGGCAGGGTTGGGGTGACAAATAAAAAAAAACAAACAGGGAAGGGGAGGGGGCGGGACCACAAAGTTCATGGGGGACAGACCAGGGCGGGTGGGTGGGGTAGGAATCCTAGGAGGACAGGACGAAGGCTGACGACGGGGGGTACGGGCAGGTCTGGGTGGTGAGGGGCGGGGAGGGGTCTCGGGACAACTGACAGGGGACATGACAGGAGCAGACAAGGGACGCGGGGCAACACTTACGGGACACGGGGCAAGACTTACGGGACGCGGGGAGACGACAGCTGGACACGGGGGGACAACATCTACTGGACACGGGGCAACATCTACTGGACACAGGGGGACAACAGGACACGGGACACCTACGGGACACGGGGCAACATTAACGGGACGCGGGGAGACGACAGCTGGACACGGGGAGACAACAGGACACGGGGGGACATTAACGGGACACGGGGCCACATCAGCAGGACACGGGGCCACATCAACAGGACACGGGGCCACATCAACAGGACACGGGGAGACAACGGCTGGACACTTGGGACTTCTGGGGACAGGGTCAGGGGACAAGACAGGACTGACGGGGATTTCTAAAATTTGGACAAGACGGGACAAATAATCAGAAAAGGCTTTGGCAGCTAGGACAATTGGCATCTCCTTATGAGATGAGACCGACTGTACAAGAGTCTTTGCTGCAGAGTCGGCCGCGGCTCTCTCCTCCGCTCTCACGACTGCCGACTTGAATACAGCTTTCTTCTTTGCCGCCTCGGGCACGCCAGCGCTCACCGCTGCTGGCTCGGGCACGTTCACCGCCGCTGGCTCGGGCACGCCCACCGCCGCTGGCTCGGGCACGCCAGCGCTCTCCGCTGCTGGCTCGGGCACGCTCACCGCTGCTGGCTCGGGCACGCCAGCTCTCTCCGCTGCTGGCACGGGCACGCTCACCGCTGCTGGCTCGGGCACGCCAGCGCTCACCGCTGCTGGCACGGGAGGAGACAGGGTCACAGGACCGGCAGGCCCCTTCTTCCTCCTCTTCCTCCTCGGGCGCGGTGCAGGGGCTACAGCTGGGTCAGAGGCGGGTTGGGGGAGTTTGGTCTCGGGCAGGGCAGCCTCGGACGCCGAAGACTCTGAAGCTGACTCCCATGAAAGCCGTCTCCCTCGCTTGTTGGGGAGACTTAAGGTAGTGGGAGGTACCTCAGGATCTTGGGAGGGACCTAACTGATCCCCCAGGGTTGCCACGGCCAGGACACGACCCTCCGGGATCGCCGGCAGCTGGGTAGGTGGGGACCTCTGGGGCTCCTCCTCTCGCCCGCTCGCTCCAGAACGACCTCCCCTGGTCCCCCGGAACACCACAAGGCGAGAGCCCTCAAAACAATCTCGCTGGCTGGCTGATGCCATCCAGCATTGCCTCCTGTCTGCTGAGTTCCTTGGTGTTCGGTTCATTCTGTCAAGGTTTGCAAGGAAGAACTCAAGTGCAGACAGGGAATCACAGAACAAGGGGTTTATTTACAAAAAAAGGGGAAAATAAAAACCCACGAGGGGGAAAACAGGACTAGGGCAGATACAACACTAACTAAACAGGACTGATTAATCAAGATAAACAAAGACTCAAAACAGGAGAACACTAACTACAAATAACACTCACGGTTATACAGGATACAATATCTCAATCACAGGTGAGGAACACACAAATCACATCAGAGGTACAATGAACCGACGCAAGACAGAGCACACTAGGAAAGCTAAATAGGGGAACAATCAAGACACGACAGGTGGCACAGATGGGACAATCAAGACACGACTAGGTTAACAAGGGGGGCGGGGCAAGGGAACGAGACAACACAAGCACATGGCCCAAAGACAAGGCCATGCGCTTGTACACAAAACATGGGTCTGTCATGATCCTGCCTCAAGACTAGGAAAAATCAAGGACACGAGGGCAGAATCATGACAGAACCCCTCCCTTAAGGAGCGGCTACCAGACGCTCCTCAAGGGAACATCAAACACGGGACACGACTGACATGACAGACTGGGACACAGACACAAACCAACAGGACATGACAAATAACAACAAAGGCAAACATGAGTACACAACGGCAGGGTTGGGGTGACAAATAAAAAAAAACAAACAGGGAAGGGGAGGGGGCGGGACCACAAAGTTCATGGGGGACAGACCAGGGCGGGTGGGTGGGGTAGGAATCCTAGGAGGACAGGACGAAGGCTGACGACGGGGGGTACGGGCAGGTCTGGGTGGTGAGGGGCGGGGAGGGGTCTCGGGACAACTGACAGGGGACATGACAGGAGCAGACAAGGGACGCGGGGCAACACTTACGGGACACGGGGCAAGACTTACGGGACGCGGGGAGACGACAGCTGGACACGGGGGGACAACATCTACTGGACACGGGGCAACATCTACTGGACACAGGGGGACAACAGGACACGGGACACCTACGGGACACGGGGCAACATTAACGGGACGCGGGGAGACGACAGCTGGACACGGGGAGACAACAGGACACGGGGGGACATTAACGGGACACGGGGCCACATCAGCAGGACACGGGGCCACATCAACAGGACACGGGGCCACATCAACAGGACACGGGGAGACAACGGCTGGACACTTGGGACTTCTGGGGACAGGGTCAGGGGACAAGACAGGACTGACGGGGATTTCTAAAATTTGGACAAGACGGGACAAATAATCAGAAAAGGCTTTGGCAGCTAGGACAATTGGCATCTCCTTATGAGATGAGACCGACTGTACAAGAGTCTTTGCTGCAGAGTCGGCCGCGGCTCTCTCCTCCGCTCTCACGACTGCCGACTTGAATACAGCTTTCTTCTTTGCCGCCTCGGGCACGCCAGCGCTCACCGCTGCTGGCTCGGGCACGTTCACCGCCGCTGGCTCGGGCACGCCCACCGCCGCTGGCTCGGGCACGCCAGCGCTCTCCGCTGCTGGCTCGGGCACGCTCACCGCTGCTGGCTCGGGCACGCCAGCTCTCTCCGCTGCTGGCACGGGCACGCTCACCGCTGCTGGCTCGGGCACGCCAGCGCTCACCGCTGCTGGCACGGGAGGAGACAGGGTCACAGGACCGGCAGGCCCCTTCTTCCTCCTCTTCCTCCTCGGGCGCGGTGCAGGGGCTACAGCTGGGTCAGAGGCGGGTTGGGGGAGTTTGGTCTCGGGCAGGGCAGCCTCGGACGCCGAAGACTCTGAAGCTGACTCCCATGAAAGCCGTCTCCCTCGCTTGTTGGGGAGACTTAAGGTAGTGGGAGGTACCTCAGGATCTTGGGAGGGACCTAACTGATCCCCCAGGGTTGCCACGGCCAGGACACGACCCTCCGGGATCGCCGGCAGCTGGGTAGGTGGGGACCTCTGGGGCTCCTCCTCTCGCCCGCTCGCTCCAGAACGACCTCCCCTGGTCCCCCGGAACACCACAAGGCGAGAGCCCTCAAAACAATCTCGCTGGCTGGCTGATGCCATCCAGCATTGCCTCCTGTCTGCTGAGTTCCTTGGTGTTCGGTTCATTCTGTCAAGGTTTGCAAGGAAGAACTCAAGTGCAGACAGGGAATCACAGAACAAGGGGTTTATTTACAAAAAAAGGGGAAAATAAAAACCCACGAGGGGGAAAACAGGACTAGGGCAGATACAACACTAACTAAACAGGACTGATTAATCAAGATAAACAAAGACTCAAAACAGGAGAACACTAACTACAAATAACACTCACGGTTATACAGGATACAATATCTCAATCACAGGTGAGGAACACACAAATCACATCAGAGGTACAATGAACCGACGCAAGACAGAGCACACTAGGAAAGCTAAATAGGGGAACAATCAAGACACGACAGGTGGCACAGATGGGACAATCAAGACACGACTAGGTTAACAAGGGGGGCGGGGCAAGGGAACGAGACAACACAAGCACATGGCCCAAAGACAAGGCCATGCGCTTGTACACAAAACATGGGTCTGTCATGATCCTGCCTCAAGACTAGGAAAAATCAAGGACACGAGGGCAGAATCATGACAAGCAAACAAACTGAATAAGAAAATAACACGTGCATATGAAGCTGGATATGTGATAACAATGGAAAAAAATCTAAGTTTTCAAATTGTGCAGGATGTCAAAATGGTTTTTGAGTCATAACATAATATTCTGCAAGTAATTGAGTGAAAATAAGGCTTTAATAATCAAAACTCTGTACCTGTAAATCATGCTTTTTGAGGAAAGGAATAAAAGCTATTTTAAAAGCAGTAGAGTTATACTGCCTCTAGTGGGAATATTATTATAATATATATATATATATATATATATATATATATATATATATATATATATATATATATATATATATATATAATAATACTACTTTTGAATTGGAGAAAGTAATACTACTTTTTCCAATTCTTCTGACAAAACAAACTCATCCACATCTTGGATAAGTACATTTTATACACATCATCATTATACATTTAACTTTAATATACTAAATATTAGTCCAATTTACTGATCACTGATGTATGCAAAAAGTGAAATAATATATGCTATACTGTATATTATTTTTGTAATATTGTAATATTTTGTAATATTGAAAAGCAAAATTTGTGTAAATATTTGTCAAAAAACATAAAAAATACAGTTTCAAAAGTTTCTTTGACAAGAATGAGCTTGTTTGTGAATCGAACATCTGTCTTGTGATTTCTTTAAGATATTGAGGAACGATATGCAGCATTAATTTAATCATTTTGATACTATTTGTATAAATATTTTGATTAAATTATTATATATCTGATAAAATTACACAGATACATTCAAATGTACTAAAATAGAGGAACAAAGTAAAGGTGTTACATAAAGAGACTTCAAAGATATGTTCAGACTGAATTTTATTCATATTTAATTTTTTTCAGTAAGTCCCAGTGAACAACAATAGTAACTTTAAATAATTTTACACATGCTTGCACTTTTAACAGTATGAGTAATTATATGCTCCCTGACTTCATAGTTTTGACTTATTTGGTACATATTCTGCTTCTTTTTTTCACATTACACTGTTTCTTCATAGTTTTCATGTCTAAAAAAAATATTTAATACTGGTAGCAGCAGTACTGAGTGACAAATTTCTAGTATACAGTCATATAGTGCTCATCCCTATGAATATGACTGTATACTCACCGCTGATGAGCAGGAAGCCAAATATTAATCAAGTCTAATCAGGTGTAAAATTTACTGTTCATATGTCCACTCATGCGCACGCTCTAACTCATGACATATGACACTTGATAGTCAAATTTTATCAAGCGTGAATTTTAGCCTTGAGGGCCCCGGATTTTTCTTCCTCGGAGCGCGCTGAAGGTTTAGGGCCGAGCAGAGTGGCCCGCTGGCGAACTGCATCGATCTCCCTAATTATGACCATTATGCGACTGTTATTTCCTCTGTCCTAAGCAGAGGGAGAGAGGGACAGATGAGCGAGCCTGGCCGTGGAGATAATGCAGCGCGGCATTGCAGGATCAGTCAGGACGAGCCCGTGCTGAGAAACAGGCAGTGCTGAAGAGAGGGTTTGATGACTGTCACCTGCCCACACCAGCACAATGAATCTCAATAAAAAAAATATAGCAAGTCTCCAGAAACTGCAGTGCAGTGCACTATCATGATTGATATGTGGTCCTGGATGTTTTCAGACAGATCTAGGTGGGTGGGGGATTTGGATCGGATGATTTTCACACACAAACCTGCAGTGTTTATATATATATATATATATATATATATATATATATATATATATAATTGATATATATTTTAATGAGATTAATTGCATATGTCATTACATGGTAATACATCATTAATTACATAGTAATTAATTAAATGAAGCACATACTGCTGTGAAAAATGAAGATAATTTAGAGAGATTGCGTTTTTAATGAGAGTTGAAATCGTTGAGTATACCTGAATGTTATTTGTTTTATTTCCATGTCAAAACATTTGATATAAGCCTTTGTTTGAGCTACTGATTATTGAAGTACAGTAGTCAAATAACAAAAAGGGATGTTCACATCTGCAGTTGTGGCATCATGTTAAAAAACTGCCTTTCTTACAGTGTAATTACATAAATGAGTACTGAGTAATGGTAGTAAAAATACTTGTAATTGATATGTGATATGATTGCACAATGACAACATAACCTGAATTTTTTCTTTGTATTTTTGACAGTGATACCCATTCGCACAGATCTGTGAAAATCGTTGAAAATGCTGTATTATAAATGCCAGGCCAGTAGATGCCACTTTGTAAAGAAACACTACGCGTCTGTGAACATAGAAATACAAATGGCGTGCATCACAGTTCTGACAAATTCACAAATTCCTTTTGACAAATTCAAGTTTTGACAAAATCAAACTTTTAAAAACTTGCACTTTGAAATCATTTTTTTTTTTTCAAAGATTTGCTGTTGTTTTCATATTTCATATGCAAAATAGTGTTGCTGTGTAAATTAATGGCCAAACAAAGTGTACCGTTTTTGGACGAAAACTGTTGCATAAACATGCCCTTAATGTTTGGTTTAGGGCTAATTGCTTGTAATTGCACACAATTTAGTGTTATTACTATAGTAAGTACATGTAACATGTAACAAGGATACTAGAATTCATAATTTTGACACAGTTTTTCTTAAAAGTGTAAAGTGAAGTTATGTTTAGGCACTTATGGTCAAGTTTTGGAGACAGAAATGTCAAGCTTGTTCAAATGTACATATACAGTATATATATTAGATCATTAAAGTTGCACAAAGCATATTTTTTTACATACAGGTTTACATTATGTAGGCACGGCAATATAGATACTACAACTTTACTCTGAAAAAGGTTAGCAAGCAACTTTTTCACACTAAAATAATGTTAATACACATATTGTTTACATACTATATGAGTCAGAAGGCATGATTTTTCTTGTTGCTATTATGTTATTATAATTAATTGTATTAAGTAAAAACGAACAGTTCTAAAAACAAAAATAGTACTTCAAATAAGCAAAAAGACTCATTGAATTAAAAATTGTATCTGCTTGAAAATAAAATTGTATCTAAAAATGTAATAAAATGTAATAAAAAATATATGTGTAGCTTATAATTTTATAAAAGCAACTACATATTGTTTACATTCTATATGAATCAGAGTTCTCAGTTAAATCTTGTATTGTCTTAACTCGAAGATGTTTAAATTTAAATTTTTATTGTGATTTAGGGTTTATAATGTTGTGCTGCTACAGTGACAAAGCAACTGAATAACTACTAAAAAAGTTAATAATAAATTTTTTCACACTAAAATTATATTAGCATACATAGTAAGTCGTCTCACTGTGCTTTTGAAGTATTTAATGAAATAGTCATTCACTTCCATTGAATTTATTATCATTTTAGTTTTATTATATTTTATTATTATTATTATTATTATTATTATTTTTTTTTTTTTTTTTTTTAGGGGGAACAAGTGCAAATAATTTTTGTGCTGAACAACATCATGCCTCAAATGCTTTTGGGGGAGGTTAAACGTTATTTATTTTTTATTAATAATATTAAGTCAAAATGACTGTATTATTTATATAATAAGCAAAAAAAATAATAGCGTTTAATAATATATATATATATATATATATATATATATATATATATATATATATATATATATATATATATATATATAATATATATTATTTTTTTTTTTTTTTTTTTTTTTTTTTTTTTTTTTTTTACATTTTTGAAGGGGAAAAAACAGTTAATTTAGAGCTGCTCTGACAACAGGGCTACCTTAGTGAAGTGTCACTCAAGTCAATTTCATCCAATTATTCGCTGATTAAGTCATAATGAACATTTGTGATATCATCTCCAAATTCAATTGCTACTTATCACCTGAGTGCTTGTCAACCCTGGGAGCCTGTGAAAACACATGTACGCTAATGTTTCCTTCTAATCAGCCATAATATATTTGTGAAATCGTGCTGAATAACGATGAATAGGTAAAGCTGTACTGCAGTCGGGGTGTCATTGTCTACTTCGGATGGCAAAACAATCTGCCGAAGAGTCTTATTTGAATGCATGGGGCAAGTGAGACCTGTATCAGAGAGGAAATTTGCTTAAATTTCCCTTCCAGGCTCAAATATTTCAATCAATCGGCGACTCGCTTTACCAACTTCAGAGCGTTCCAGCACAAAGTAACTAATCTCCTTGTAGGCTCTCTTGGCCCCCCAAACTTCAATGGGATCGTGCTGATGGTGGCTAATTTAATCTATGGGAAGCGGAAATTGCTGTCTGTCTCTGCCTCCTGTCAGCGAAAACGGAATTTAATCAGTACTTAATTGTTTCCCAGCCCTTGTTGTAATTCAATAACACGACCTACTCTTCAGATGTTATTTAAGACTGCTTTTCCCCGCTTTTATGCGGCGTAATGTTTCAGCTGCTGTCAAGCGTTCTGACGCTGGCATCCCAGGCCCGTCTTGAAGCAACGAGTGGCAGATAACCACTTGACTGATGGCGTTTGCTGATTGCTTGGAAATGTATAATATTGAATGGTTGTAATCACCTAAAATGATGACTTTGTGGTCCATTGATGTTCAAAGGCAACATTTGCTTTGATGTGAGCATTTCTTTTTTTGAAGTTGCGTACATGTTCCTGCAGGAAATGTGTATTTTCCTCAAATAACAACAGCAACTTATTCGAGAATGATCGAAAACATACATTTTAAGGCACTGTAATGTCCAAATGTGTCACACTTATCCATTTGAAACTCTTTTTAGTTCCAAAACAATTTGTGTCAATAGTGCAATAAGTTCACATAAAGAACAACATAAATGGGTACAGTAAGTTAAAAAAAAAGTTAACAACAAGATCTCATTGGAAAACAATTTTTGTATTTTAATTTTTTAAACTTCCGATTTTGTATGAATTGGTATGATGTGAGTCGTACAAAAATGAATGATTGTTAGAAAAAATTAAGCGTAAAGGATAACGGCAGTGTCACAAAATGTACAAATGAGTTTGTACGAATTGAAAAGTTAAAAATGTTAATTAAATTAAAGTTGCATGTGTAATAAAAATACTACGTATTGCATTAAAATTTTCCTAAATACTTAATAATCTATTAATTAACCCTATAAAGCGATATTGTGGTATTCCAGTTTCTTTAGAAGTCACTTCCTGTTTGTTGCTGCCATGCGTTTTGAGTTTTAGCTCCATCACGTTATTTTTTTATAGATTATTTTTTATCTTATAAATATATTTTTTACACCATTATTTTCATTTCTATAACATGTGAATATATCCTCTATCTTATTCTACAACAAAAGCAATCAGAGCGCCTCGTTATTACTAGTTTTATTTTGATTTCCCGAGTCCGCTATTAGCTTATAGCCCGTTAGCATCAGTAGTGTGGTAGCTGCTAATCCCGCTAGCATTGCTAATACTCTATCCACACACATTAGCATTGCTTTACTCACTGTTACTTGCTTTAATGGCGGATGAATGTCTACCTTTGAGTGCAGGTGAGGACACGTTTGAGCTGCATTCGGTAACTAAATAAGGCTGTAAATAAAAATAAGGCAATGAGGCTGTAAAGCCCCCCAGTTAAAATGTTTATTATAAATCAATTAATAATATATTAAAACATTTGTTTTGTTAAGTTAATATAAAGTGAGTAATAAACTATGTGTGTAGTGAAACCGTTGCATAGTGAAAGAGCAACAGACTTACAATCTTATAAATGTGGTACATGTTTTCCTTTAGATGATCCCTGAATTTGTGATTTTAAACAAGTCTTTGCACTAAGTGTGGCCCGGCCTCATTATAAACCATGTTAAAACACTTCTCGTTCCTCTTGCGATCATTGTTCTTGGATTTTCTCTTCTTTTGGTGCAGCTTAAATGAAAAGCAGAGTGAATCCATTGTTTGAACTCCAGAAAAATGCAAAGTTCAATTAAGTGGCGAGTTGTTCATTTTGAACCTCATTAACGGAGGGGAAAAACTGCTGAGGCGCCTTGGGCAGCTCATGCGAGCATTTTACACTGTACCTGGCACTTCAGCGATAACTTACTGGCATCATTAAATAGCCGCTATAAAAGCACTTTCAGATCCAAGGAAAATTCATCATGACATTTATTCCCTTTGAAATAATCCATTGACAAAATATGACATGAATTTCCTCATGCGTCACAGGAACGCGGTGCAGTGAAATTCACAGACTGTGCACGTCGAATGTCAACTTGAAATGTTTTCTGTTTTTTTACCATTTCATTTTGTTTAGGTTTTTATTTTATTCTTCTTATTTTGTCTTGCATTGAGTGAGTCATAAAAATTTTAATGTTTGTGTATTTATGTTTGTTTTGATGGTTTGTTTTTTAGTTTTGTTATTTCATTGCTGTTGTTTTTGACTCTCTCTCTCCCTCTCTCTATTAGATTGGTTTCTGTTTTATGTTTTTGGCTTGTTTTGAATGAGCCTTAAACATTGTATTTATTTATTTGTTTGTTTGTTTGTTTATTGTGTGTTTGATTTGTGATCTTGGCTTGCTTTGAATTATTATTATTATTGTTAATATTATGAATGAGCCTTAAAATCTTAATTGCTTTGTTTATTTTTTTTATTATTATTATTATTTTGGTTGGTTTTTGTTTTGTGATCTGCATTGCTTTAAAAAGCCTTAACATCTTAAATGTTTTGTTTTGTTTTTGTATGTGTGTGTGTTTTCAAATGTTTTTATTTTGATCATTGCTTTTCTTTCTTTTTTTCTGTTTTTGTTGTGTGTTTATGGCTTGCTTTGAATGGGCCTTAAAATGTTAAATGTTGTTTGTAGTGTTCCTAAATAATAATAATAATTATTATTATTTATGTTTATTTTTTGACAGAAAGATTAGACTACTGTATTATAGTTTTTTTTTCTCTCTTTAATAAGATTGTTTGGTATTTTGTTGTTGTTGGCTTGCTTTGAAGAGACCTCTGAGGCAAAGATCTGTCTTGATGCATGTAAATGAAATTGCATCAGTTTACTCAACCACTTTCACACAAAAAAAAGGTTATGGCTTTAAGGAGAATAACTACAAATGTAGCCCATGTTTTCATTTAGTCAGCAAGAGGTTCACAAATATTGTTTTGGATGCACATTTTTACACTGTGTGATTTCAGTAAATACTCAAGTACACTAGATGTAAAGTCCCGGAGTATTTGTGAAACAGTTAGCCGCTTGTTTTTAAACGTACCATCAAAGAAAGACATGTAGGGAGCAGGAGAATGATTACTATTGCAAGAACAAAGCCAAGAGCTCTAATCAAAAGCTCCATGATAATTTGCGCTTCACAGTATGACATACTTTTCCGAAGAGGGAACGGCTGTTGTTTTTCACTGGAAATGAAGAGACATTGTTTTCACTGCAGTAGTGCTGCATTAATATGGCTAAATGGAATTTCAGATCAATGAAGTGGAGCCTGTAACATTTACATAAAATCTGTCTGGTATTATCCTGCTCAGACTGAGCTAGATTATATATACAGTAAATAGCTACACGTTATGAGTGTTGCAAACGCTTGCTATAGGTGGAATTGCTGGAGTGTCACTTAACAAATGTTGGAGCAATACTTAATGTCAGACATTTTCTGAGGTCATTTTAAAAGAAAAAAAAAATCTAGTTATAGAAATAATAATTTTATGTGATAAAGTTTAAATAAATAGTTAAAAATGTTGTCTTCATAAATTTTGAGTGTTTGCTATCTGTTGTTGTTGTTTTGTTTTCAAGCTTGCCCTAAATGAGCTTTAAAATATTTAATGATTTGTTTTGTGCTATTTATTTATTCATTTGCCTTTTTTTTTTTTAGCTTGCTTGCTTTGAATAAGCTAAGCTAAGTCTTAAATGTTGTTTGTAGAGATCTCAAATTTATTGACAGAAAGACGAGAGAGTGTAAGGTACTGTAGCTTCATTGTGTTATGTCTTTTGGCTTGCTTTGAATAATCCTTCAAATATTTTAGTTTTTTGTTTTGTTTTGCTTTGAATGAGCCTAGCAATTAGATTGTATTATTATTTGTGTATATATATATATATATATATATATATAAATACTTTTTTTTTGCTTGGTTTGGCTTTTATTTGATGTGTTGTTTGTTTGGTTTGGTTTTGTGATTGTGGCTTACTTTGAATGAGTCTTTGCAAAACTCAAATGCCTTTATTTATTATTATTATTTATTTAATATTAAAGTGTATGTAGCGAGTGGGGCGGGGCCGAGAGGCGTGGGAACGAGGAGTGAGGCCAGGTGTAGTGATTGGAGATGAGCTACACCTGCGCCCCACCACCTGTCTCGAGTCCCACGTAGGAGATGGAAGGATATAAAACTGGAGCGACGACCGTGAAGGACGAGAGAGGACCAGGCCTGGGCAATATTTTATTTTTTGCTTTTTATTTATGCGCACCAGTCGTCCGTGAGGGGCTGGTGCGCCGTTTTGTGTTTATTTTGAATTATTAAAGTTTCGTTTTGATTTTGCGCCGGTTCCCGCCTCCTTCTCCCGGATGATTACGAAGGTTTTAATATTACAGTGTATTTTTATTTTTTATTTTCTTAATTTGTTTGGCTTGCTTCTTTGAATGAGCTTTAAAAATCTTAAACATGTATTTATTATTTATTTATTTATCTATCTATCTATTGGCCTATATATATATATACTATAATAACCTTTTTTTTGGCTTGCTTTGAATGAGCCTAAGGTATAGAACTGCGTCGCATACAGTCCATGTAAACTAAATACTATCAAAGCCAGCTTAGACATTGTCGTTGTAAATAACAGAATCCACCACTCATTTTATTCTTTTTTTTCAGCTCTGCCAGAGAATCAATAATCAACGTTCAAGCACAGTGTGCTGCATTAAAAATACTGTCAGTGCAGTGCATTTCACAGATTCTGTACTGCCTATAGTAGCAGATTTTTGGTTAAACATTGTACACTTATTGTATTTTTTTTTATTCTGTAAAAATATTATTCATTTCTATAAATCACTTATTTTAATGTCAGTTATCTATTTGCTATCTATCTATTTTTTTCTCAACACTTTATAGGAAAACATTGCTATTTATTAACCTACTGTAGATAATTTTTTCTTTTCTTATACTCCATTTCAGAAATTCAAATACCTTCAAAAGATTAAAGGATGTAAGGTTTTTTCACCACTGAATCCACTGCAAGTATCGATTTGCTCTTAAAACTATGATTTAATGACTACATATTAACATATTTATATCCTTCTTACTAAACCTTTGCATTAAAAAGCCTCGACCCTAAACATATTGCTGGTACGCTGACATATTATAGATACAAACTTAAAACTATCAAAATATCCCCCATAATAACCGTCAGTGTTGAAGAGCTTCTTTGTATCTAATTCTGCGATTGAAATGCACCACCACATGTTATTTCACACTTTATTTTAGAGCTCTTCCATATTATGAGCAGCTCCATAGGGTCGGACGTCTCCGCGGAGGGAAACACAAAGGAATGAAGTACATTTTAGAAGATGACATTGAAGAGTAGGCATAAGTTCTGCTTCAGCTGAAGCAAGCACTTCAGAACAGCTCTCGTGGAGCGACGCCTGCATTCTTAGGATTCATTCACTGCACACCAACAAAAATAGATTTCAATTACATAAAACGCAGCTGAACTCGTTTTATATGAGAATGGATTCAACAAACCGGGAAGTCATATTCCTGACTGAATCCCACCAACCCTTGTTTTATTTGATTTAATTCAACTTGAGCACTGTGTATTTCTGCAGTAAAACATACTTCATTTAAGTCATGCATATAATATATATATATATATATATATATATATATATATATATATATATATATACACTGTATGTGTGTGTGTGTTTAGTGTTGACCAAAATGTGCTTTAATCCAGACGGTTAGTTTTTCCAGTTTAACGGTGTTAAAAATATTTAACGCCAGTGTAGAAATAGCATTAAATTACACATTTTGACTTTAATAACTTTAAAGAGGTTTAATCATAAAGAAAAAGCAGGACTGTAGCTGTTATGGGTAAGTGAACTTTTTGGCCTTTTTCATTAGACAATGTTGTCTTTCCTAACCTCCCTCCGTTCTCTCTCTCTCTCTTTCACTTCCCCCACGTCTGGGAGTCCCCGGCTAAATTAAGGAAGCAAATTGTCCATTACGAAAAGTCATTAGACACAGAGAATACATTAGGACATTGTTATGGTTGAGAATATTGTTTTCTGTTTTAATCAAACCATTAACACGTTAGCGCAAATCAAGGACGGTGCTATCATCATCCATTGGACCCTTGAGGAACGGCTTTTAACTCTCTTGCAGTGAGCTTCATTGATTGAAGTGAGTCACGGGGGCAAGAACTCTCACTCGACGTACCCCAAAAACTCCCAGCTGGATCCCAACCTTCAATAGCGTCTGAAGAAAGCCGTAACACCTGCACAGCTAATCAACGATGAATCAATGGAGCATCTGACATTTCAGGTAAAATAGAACTGTGAAATGAAAAGCACACTTGGAGGAACTAAATGACATCTTTTCTATTGTGCACACAAAATCAATATTCAGCTAGTGCTATTTACTGAAGAAACAGTTCAGTAACCTGGACGACATATCGCTGATTCTTTTCTTCACTGTAGTTTGCCAGAATACTCACATTGTGGTGTGTGATGTGGTCAATGGAGTATAAAATGAGTCATCAATGAAAAACTAAGCCATGCAAGGTCACAAGCAACGTCAATAGATGTCCAGACGTCAACAGATCTTATAAAAGCGCCCAGTGATCTTTACTGAGATAGAGATCTGGATTGGTTTGATTTGTAGGGTGTTTATGCAAAGCTGAAGTTCTCTAGAATTCAGTAGAAGGTATTTAAAAGAATGGTCAAGTGGCTGTTTTCCATACAAGCTATAGTGTGGCTTAATGGTGTTTCATGATCACTGGACACTAAATACTCTAATTTAAAGGAAAAGGGCAGAGTGAACATTCTTCGTAATATATCATTTTGTGTTTCATGTGAGAGAGTCATTTCTGTCATTAATGAGACAGCACTATCTTGTTATTGACTAAAATTTTCCATCATTTATGAGACGGCGCTTTCCCGCCATTGACTGAAAATCTTGTCATTTATGAGACAGTTCTAACCACCATTGGCTGAATTTTCTGTCAATTATGAGAAAACTCTTTCCCGCTATTGGCTGAAATTTTTTGTCATTTATGAGACAGTGCTTACCCACCACTAGGTGAATTGTCCATCAATTATGAGGCAGCTCTTTCCTGCCATTGGATGAAATTTCCATCATTTATAAGACGGCGCTTTCCCACCATTGGCTGAACTTTCTGTCATTTGAGACAGCAGTTTCCTGCCATTGATGGAATTTTCTGTCATTTATGAAACCGAGAGTTGAAGGAATTTTCCGCCTCTCTGTGTTTTCACTGGTGTGTGGTAAGAGGCGCTATTACGCATCTTCTGAAAGAGTATTAAATGTCTGATTTGAATCAGCAAAGAGGAAGCAGAAACAAGTGATGCACATGTAAGCGGATGCAAATGTAAAATAACGCAAAATGTTAAGTGGATATGTTGATGAAAGCAATCTATTCCATCTATGTTTTGATCATCATTCTGAATCTTATTTAGGTGTAGTTTTTACAGAAAATGTCTCAGATTAGGAATGTGTCCATGGTTCTTGTCCATGGGGACAAGACACTGTGTCCTCTAAAGTTAGCTTTGGAGGAACGCCTTCAGCGTGACTGGTGTCTGATGCATACATCTAAACACGACAATAAAATTGGCCGGTGACAGCCTATGAAGTCATTACCTGACATGACCACAGTATAAAAGGGCACAGAGAGAACATGTCATCTGCTTCTTTGTCTGAAGTTTGCTTCCTAAGCATGGCAAGGGAACTAGAGGGTGCGCAGTGTCTCATTCTCTTCTTAGGGAACCGGGGTTACCATACGTAACCTGAGACGTTCCTCTGCAAGGGGTCGCTCTAAATAATCAATAACACTGGTGGTGGATGGCAACTTATAAAAAAACACTGGCAGGGAAAGAGGTAATATACTTTAAAAGACTATACTCAAAGAGATAGGTTGACCCAAAATGTACATTCTGTGATTTACTCACAGTTTTTCAAAACTTGTATGAAATTCATCTGTTTAAGCATTTTGAAGAATTTTTGCAACTAAACAGTTAATGGTAGCCATTGACTTCCACATTGTGTGTGTGTGTATATATATATATATATATATATATATATATATATATATATATATACGGAAAAAAAAGAAAAACTATGGAATTCAATGGCTACTTGCTGTCGTGCTACTAAAAATGTATCTACAGTATTTAGCAGTCACTACTTTTATTCAGTTATTCCATAACACTGGTAAACATACAGAAAGTATTTCTTTGTCGAGGTTAACCTTGAATTCTTCTTGAAATTTACAGAGAAATACGCTGACACAGACCCTCCCATAGATGCACACATCTTCACCACTCGCCCTTGGCATTTCTTGTTGTAATTAACCAGTATCAAGCAGCGTGTCGAAAAACTACTTAGCATGAATCTTTTATGGTATTCAGTCTGCTTCTGTAATGCAGGGCATGTATGTTTCTGAAGCCATACACCCTTACATTTGGATGTAAAAACAATTTCACATTACCCCCTCATTAGCTGTGGATTATTGCATCATAATTGGTCATTAGCATATTTACTGCATGGAAAAGATGGCAGACAATGATGACATGAAAGCTGTTTGGTCACCATACGGCCAGGGGAATTGTGCAGATTCTTCTGATCAGTTTAGCCAACCCTCGCTATTAAAAACAAAAGCATTAAAATACATAACTGAAGATTACACAATTTTCATGCTACTTTCACACTGCGTAACATAATCTAGGATTAGAGGGAAGATAGTGTGAACTAATTGGATCCAAAATACCATGATATCCCTGTGAAAACATGACAAAATAAACATTTTTACATTGGAAATGAAAAGAGGTTGACTACTACTTTTATGGTGGATTTTTGTTCTGTTTTTTGCCCCTGTAGCCATTTATTTTCATTGTTTGGGTGAAAAGCTGACATGTAACTTGCCACTAATGACTAATTCTAAACACTTACCCTGCCTTCCATTGGTTGGACAAACATATAGTTCCACCTCTGAACTCACGCCATTGGTTGGGTCAGTGCTATGTTGTGTGAATCATTGAAAAGTATTTTAACATTGAAAATAATTATACACATAAAGTGACTAAAATAGTTTAAATACCTCTATTAAATTTCAAAATGCTCCTTTACTTTACATTGAGTAGAAAAGCTACCTGCTAATGAACAATAAGTGCTTACGTTTACATCTATGCATTTAGCAGACTATTTTATCCAAAGCGACTTACAGTTAACTCAGGATATACAATTTTTTTATGTAAATTTTTTTACCAGTATCTGTGTTCCCTGGGAATCAAACCAATGGCCTTTTGCGCTGCTAACGCAATGCTGAGCCACAGGAACACAGGAAGAACTTAATTGCACTGAAATTGCACTTGTAGTGCGCTTCAAATCTTAAAATAAAAATAAAACTGTACTTACAGATAATATATTAAAAATATGTAAAAAAGAGAGGATTTAATATGCAAAAGGCAGTATTTTAAAGAATGCTGGGAATCAACCAGTCTCACACACAACAACCTCTTTGACAGCAACCAATCTGGCTTCAGAAGTGGACATTCAACTGAGACTGCCTTGCTGTCAGTTGTTGAAGCTCTAAGACTGGCAAGATTGGAATCCAAATCTTCAGTACTAATCCTGCTTTATCTGTCACTGCTTTTGACATGGTTAACCACCAGAACCTCCTATCAACCCTACTGGCAAAGGGCATCTCAGGAACCGCACTTCAGTGGTTTGAGTCTTACCTATCAGATAGGTCCTTCAAAGTATCTTGGAGTGGTGAGATGTCCAAGTCACAACATCTAACTACTGGGGTGCCTCAAGGCTCAGTTCTTGGACCACTTCTCTTCTCTGTCTACATGGCATCACTAGGTTCTGTCATTCAGAAACATGGCTTTTCATACCACTGCTATGCTGATGACACTCAACTCCACCTCTCATTCCATGCTGGTGATCCGATGGTAGCTATTCGCATCTCTGCTTGTCTAACAGATATTTCTTGCTGGATGATGGACCATCACCTTCAACTCAACCTTGCCAAGACAGAATTGATTGTGATTCCAGCAAAGTGAGCAAACCCATCGTTTCATCACAATTTCACCATCAAGTTAGGCACATCAACCATAACTCCTTCAAAAAAAGCCAAAAACCTTGGAGTTATGATTGATGATCAGCTGACTTTCTCAGAAACTGTCAGATCCTGCAGACTTGCTTTATTCAACATCAAGAAGATCAAGCCCTTTCTTTCGGAACATGCTGCACAACTCCTTGTCCAAGGCCCTCTTGGCGGGTCTTTCAACCAGTTCTATCAAACCTTTACAATTAATCCAGAACGCAGCAGCAAGATTAATTTTTAATGAGCCGAAAAGAACACACGTCACACCTCGTCGCCTAATTGTGCCATCCCAGAGAAGCACAAAGTCACTTTTACGGACTTTTAAGTTAAATGTTCCCTCCTGGTGGAATGACCTGCTAAACTCAATCCGAGCAGCTGAGTCCTTAGTCATCTTCAAGAATCGGCTTAAAACACATTTCTTCCATCTTTATTTGACCCTCTAACTTTAGCACTCACTATTCTAATTATATTCTTTAAAAAAATCGAACTACCTTATTCTACCCTATTCTATTTTCTTTTAATTTATTATGCTATGTGTGTGTGTGTGTGTGTGTGTGTGTGTGTAATGACCTCTAACACTAGCTTGCTCTATTCTTTTTCTATTCTATCGGTTTTCTTTTTATTTATTATTTTATTTAGAAGCCCATGCTACATGTACTGTGTTAACCTAACTGAGACTTGTTATAGCACTTATATATCATTGCTCTTTTTGTTGTTTTTGATTGTTTCCACTGTCTTCATTTGTAAGTCGCTTTGGATAAAAGCGTCTGCTAAATGAATAAATGTAAAAGCAATGTAAATGTATATATTTGTAGTTGCAGGTTTAGAACAATGTAAGAGTGATTAAATGATGATGGCTGAATTGTCTCTTTAAATATATTCTTTTAACGTGTAGAGAGTACTCTTTTTTTAAGTATTATAAAGTGTACTACTTTTTAATCTTCAGGAGGGCAATGAAGAATGCTGGGAAAGCGGTTTTCTTAATCAAATCCTTCAAAAGAGTTTTATTTATGATTAAACAATCCAGAAAGGACAAAGTCACGTCCAATTCCCAGAGCACAGCACAGAAAAGAGCAACGTGGATCTTGAACCCACTGCAAGGTCAGTTTTGTAACATTTTGAAATGTATGTAGGTCGCCGTGGCTTTCTGTCGTCAATTTGGAGTCAAAGGTCCAAGCGAAACATTTAGTCTGTAGGGACCCAAGGAAAGGGGCCAATGAACAGATGTCTCAATAAATGAAGCCAGAGAATGCAGACGGACACAATTCCCTGCATGTTGTCCCTTTGAGACAGGTGTTGCTAGGTAACAGAGGTCTTGTTTTGTAAGCATGAAAATAACAGTAGTTGATTTTGGATAAATAAATTGGACAGGGGGGCTGGCGTATTCAGGGCGCACGTGTGTCCAGATAGAATGGAAGGGTAATTTGAGGCATTAGATGAGCAGCACATCTTGATTTTGTGCTTGTAGCAAATGGGAGTGTTGTGGTGTGAAAGAGATTCACTGAGGTCTGCTCTGCTTCTATTCACAATTATGGGTTTTAAATAGATATTCTGATAAGAAATATGGTCTTATGTCACTCCAAAATCAAAATAAGTGCATAAAGTGAAATAAAATCATAAAAATTGTCATTACTTGAAATTAAATAAATGTTTATTATAGTAGAATTTATATATATATATATATATATATATATATATATATATATATATATATATATTTTTTTTTTTTTTTTTTATGTATATATATACTTTTTATATATACTTAAGTTTTGTTTAGTTTGACCTGTAATACTAAAACTAAAATTAACTTAAATTAAATAAAGAAAAACTAAGAAACTTTCATCCTTTGAAATCTGGTTTGAAATCAGACATGGCAGCTCCTCCCCTTAGTGGGAGGTGCCAAGTGTCATATTACAAACAATTTCTACAATATTTTATCATTTAAACTTTTCTTGACAGAAAACACATCATCTCTATGTACCCATATCAATTTGTTATTTTGTGATAGAAATAATATTGTGACAGAACATTTTATTTGTTTCAGGAAAATGCATCAAAAAAAAAAAAAAAGGCAAAGCAAACCAAAACTAAAAAATAAATAAATAAATGGAATTTGGGTGGAATTTCTAAATAAAATCTCACAGGAACCTCAATTTTTGTGATATCAACTTCAAATTTGAAACATAACTTAGTTACACAAATAGCTTTGTTTTGATAAAATATATATATATATATATATATATATATATATATATATATATATATATATATATATATATATATATATTTTTTTTTTTTTTTTATAAAAACGTGCATTTGATATAAAGATTTTTTAGTACACTACATTTTCATTACAGAAGATGTGAACGACTAACTTTTTTACAATTTCAGTTTTTGAAATGCTTTCACTTCAGCAATAAGCTGCTAATTGTCTTCTTTAAAAGGAGACCAACTCTTTATTACACACCTTTATTATACACATAGTTTATTATGAAAACTATGTGTATAGTGTTAAGTATTTATAATTTTGTTTAATTTATACTGATTAAATGTCATTTTATTATACTGATTTAGATTATTACTACTGTAAGACTAGTATTGTAAGAAAAAAGAAAAAAAACTGAAAAATGGATAATATCCTGGCAAAATAATTATCAATAAAGTTTTCTTCAAAGTTAACCTTTAGATTTTCTTCAACTCTAAAGTGAATCAAAATACAACACGCAATTCAAAAATGGGTAAAATAATAATAATAATAATAATAAAATCAATACGGTACATTGTGGTATTTTCAAGGAATTATCTATTCTTTTTTTTTCTTTTTTTTTTATTGAATGCAGTAAAATTCAGTGTAATGGCACTGCAAGTAATGAGTAAAAAATGAAATGGTCATAATTTAAAATGTATTTTTACTGATTGATTTATTTACTTATTTAAGTAATGTGACATTCAGCCAAGTATAGTGACCCATAGTCAGAATTCATGCTCTGCATTTAACCCATCCAAAGTGCACACACACACTGTGAACACACACCAGCAGTGGGCATCCTTTATCCTGCGGTGTCCGGGGAGCAATTGGGGGTCCAATGCCTTGCTCAAGGGCACCTCAGTCGTGGTATTGCCCACCCGAGATTCGAACCCACAACCCTAGGGTTAGGATTCAAACTCTCTAACCACTAGGCCATGACTTCCAACTTTACGAAATTTTGTTAACATACTACCTGTATCAGACACTTAATTCAAAAACTGTAAAAAAATAAATAAATAAAAATAAAATAAAATAAAATAAACATTTGAATGGTTGTGTAAATATTGAAGTGATTCAGAATTAAAAAAGAGCAGGAGCCTGTTTCATAAAACAAGTTTACTGAATAAAACCAGGTTAATTTCAGTTTTGTTGTCAGTTGATTTGGTTCAAAATAAATCAGACTAACTGAAATAAACCGGGCTTATTTGGTAAACTTGCTTTATGAAACAAGTCCCAGGTCTAAGCTGGTTTCGGTGGTTTTGGTTTATCTCTGGACTGCTAGCAGATTGGCACTGGTAGACTACCTTGGTTAATCTAGTGGGATCTCATGATTAACAGCAGACTAGTATGACCTGTTTTTGTTTTTTCAGAAAAGAAGTCCAAAGATGTTTGGAAGTACCACAAGCTAATCCTCTGGGATGGTGTAGCTAAAGTTAGCTTCAAGTGAAACTTGGCCTCTTGAGCCATGCTAAGTCCAGTAGTCCTAAATCAAACGGCTACCCAGACTTGTTAGGAGTAGCACTAGTGTGGACTTTGATCAGTGCTTAGCAGTAACTTCCTTCACAAATGACAGCCAGCTGAGGAGTAGGGCCAGACCTCATGCCAATTGTCATAACAATACAATCTGCTTTTAATTAGCCGCTAAAAGTCACTATAAAAGCCTAGGTTTTTAAGGTCACTGATATTTTTAGCTTCATACTGACATTTGGCTTTCATGACACTGAACAACAACTTAAAGCTGCAGTAGGTAACTTTTGTAAAAATATATTTTTTAAATATTTGTTAAACCTGTCATTATGTCCTGACAGTAGAATATGAGACAGTTAATCTGTGAAAAAATCAAGCTCCTCTGGCTCCTCCCAATGGTCCTATTGCCATTTGCAGAAAGTCATCTGCTCCCGGTAAAAAACAACCAATCAGAGCTGCGGTCCGTAACTTTGTTTGTGTTCAAAATATAGAAAAATGAACATAATAAGCGAGTACACTATGAATCCATTTTCCAAACCGTGTTTTATGCTTGTCCTGAATCACTAGGGTGCACCTATAATAAGTGTTTATATTCGGACTATTTTAGATTGCTTCGGGGATACCGCGGCGGAGTAACCCAGTACCTTTGTGATTCTTCATAAAAATAAACAGAGAGAAGTAGTTCCGGCTACGATGTTCTTCCGCAAGACACAAGCAGTTCTGTTTATTAACCGCTAGAGCGTCAAAAGTTACCTACCGCAGCTTTAAGTCGAAATAATTAGCTAAAAATGCAGATTGATTTAATTGTGAAAAACAATTTTATATATATATATATATATATATATATATATATATATATATATATATATATATATATTACATTAGCCCATATATTTTATATTTTAGGAGGTGAGAGGATGTTTGATGTTTTAAAGAATGATGTCAACTGCAAATAAAATGTCACTGTGTGCTCGTTCTGAGGATAATTGAGATGTTTGATGCAAAGAAAAACAATTTATATTCATCTGAGACGGGAGGTGGTTTAACTATGTGGATGTTTTCTGTGCACCAGAAGGTAAACATTGCATCACCTTCAATTGAAATATCAGAGTAAATAAAAGGAAAAGGTGTGCGGCCTCCAAAGAGAAAGAATAAAATAGTTGCTCAAGGGTGCTTACTGAGAATCTGTGGATTTTAAAAGAGTGAATATCAGATTTGGAGAAGTCATGGATATTTAAAGTTATAATCAGATCGATAATATGTGCGTTTACAGTCATACAAGCTGTCTTATAATTTGATGCTATTTGTTCATACATATATTGTTTTATAGATTTAATTCAAGATATATATATATATATATATATATATATATATATATATATATATATATATATATATATTTATTTACTATTAAAAGTTATTTAGTTAGTTATGCTTGGAACTAAAAACTGTGATAATAAACAACTTTAATACGTTTTTTAGTACCACTAAGATACTTTTATAGTTCTTTTTAATATTTTGAATTTTTTCTTTCTTTTTAGGTTTCATTTCAATTGTATTTAGTAATTGCCTATAAATGAATGTATAGTTTTTATTTATTTCAATTTAAGATATTTTAGTTCAAAAAGTTTTTATCAATGAAAATAGTAAATGCAACTAGCCAAAAGTTTATTTATTTATTTGTTTGTTGTTACTTCATAAAGTTTTTATTTCAATAATGTCATCCTTTTATTTTATTTTATTTTATTTTATTTTATTTTATTTTATTTTATTCAGGGTGATCAACCTGACATATTTTACTTTATTCAAAAAAAATTAAAATGAATTTGAATTCAGAATCATCATGGAAGATGTGTTTCAATGTATACTGTGTATATAAGTAGACTAAGAACTTTAAGAAGGAAAGACAGAAAAAGAAAGTGGAGCAGGTCGACCAAAGCTTGAACAAGCTCAACAAATAACCATCTGCACCTGGATGACATAAAGCTTCTAACTTTAGTTCACGTCTTTCTTCATGCATACTCACATTCAGGTTTAACAGATTCACTAGTCTACTGATTCCCAGCTTTCAGTCTTCACATCAACGTGGCACAATAGCAAACAGCACACCGAACATTCGAGAGTGAAGCTCATTTCTGAGGAAAAGAGATACGATAGATGAAAATGCAGGGATGAGTGAAAACAGTCAGTGGTAGAGTAATAGGGTACCGGCGGAGTAATTAAGGTCCACCTAATCAGCTTCTGTTGCTTCGCTCTTAATAGACCCAGTGATCCACAAGGAGAACAAAACCGCTGACCCTGAAAAGCCACAGGAAATGAAGTAGGACTCTTGAAAGAAAGAAATTTGTTCTGGGACACAAAGGAATGATAGTTCACGACCCCTAAAAAGCGGGTGAAGCGAGAAGAAATATCAGCCGCTCACCCAAAAGCCACAATAGACCAGTGACTTTCACTGAAAACCTCCCCAATCCTCTTGTGCTATTCATTTAGTTTGCCTTGTATGGAGATTTGTGCTGTTTGTTGGGGGGTTTCGGCTGGAAAATAGTGTGTGGGTGTTCCAGCGGCCCAATCGGGATCCAGAGGGAGTGCCACATTTTCGTCTCGAATTGATTCATCTTTACTGGATCATTCCAGTCTTGCATAGGAGTATTAATAGCCACCTTAAAGGAATGGCTAACTAAGATTAATGGGTTTCTATAGGATGAACTGAGGGTCTGTGGTTGTGATTTGGTCTTTCTCATTGTCTAGTTACGCATTGGAAACTGGATAAATGAAGTTTGATTACAGCATTTGTAAGCCAGAAGTCACTTATTGGATGCTTATACATTCAGAGTGACTTTTGTTTCACTTACCAATCAGATTTAACAAGAAAAATGCATGCAACGTTTGAAATGCATTCTTACTGAAAAAAATAAGTTATCATAACAGTTATCATTATAGTTATTGCTATAGTTATTCTTGTGGTGAATGGAGCTTTAGATAGATAATGTTACTGGAGTATATGCATATACAGTAATAACAGAATGCTATCTTCCGTTGTTTTTAGTGGCTGAACTACAGCAAAGGCTTGTAATAATCATAATGTTAACGTCTGTTGGTGTGGACTTTATTAGAGTTATCAATTACAGAATCTATATGTTGTAAATGAGGCTTTAAAGTGGCAAACGACAGAACTACAGTCTGCATCTTTAATAAACGTAATGCTTTTGTCCATTGGTATGGATCTCAATATATTCATTGTTATAGTTATCTTTATGATTATCGTTCTTGGTGAGAATAGGGCAGAACATGAGCTCTGAATCTCCAAATGTGACTAAAAAGCACCAGGAAAGTATGATAAATCACATATCTCGTGTCTTTTCTTCAATTGAAGAAAAGACAGAAATTTGTAATAAAAAAATAAAATAAAATAAAAAATTGTTATTTTTTTTTGCCACAATTGTAGCCCCCGTGGTTCTTATGGGTCTCACCAAGTGCTTAAGTTAATGTCAAATGCAGACATCATTAGATTAACACTGCATATTCACAATCCATATTAGAAGTGAACGTGATTTGTGAGCTTATAATATTCCCCAAAAATATAAATAATAATAATAATAATAATACAATAATATCAATACTTAAGTTCTGTTTGATCCTCACGAATGTAGCATATGCTTTCAAAGACTTGGAATCTAGAGTTGAAACTCTGTCAGTTACTTGATTCTCTTTTTGCACTGTACAGCTCCCGTGAATTGAATATGCAGTAACATACTTCAAGTTTTGCATAAAACTAGCCTATTAAAGTCTCGTTTTCCCCGTGAAACCAGGAACATCGTGTTGGGTCATATCTCACGTCTCGAACGAGCAACCTTCCAGTTACCCGCCTCAAGCTATTAAAAGCTTTACTATCTATATACATTCAACCATATCATCATAACTCTCTCCCTCATTACATATACATATAGTTTCATCCATAATTTATATGTCTGCGCATCTCTTTCCATGTATTCGTTAGTTCCTTTGTCCCTTAAGCCTCCCACCTGCTGTGTTTGCTTCACTATTTGCAGATGTTCATCCTCGCAGATCTTAGACCTCTCTGCCGTTATCCAGCCTGAATCACACACTCAACGTGGAGAAAAGGCCATCTGTCTGTAGTCATTAACTATTAATGCACTTTCAGATCAATAATCCAAGAGCGCAGTGTCAAATAGGGAGGCTAGGGAAAGAGGATGTAAATGCTAATAGCTAATGCACTAACGTGCTAACGCTCTCAGGAAAGTCTTAGAAACCACCCAGAACATGCTAGTAACTGCATAGCATCCACTCACAACGCAACACTTTGAATTTTGGCAGGGCAAACACCCTTTGTTTAGTCAGAAAACGAACTTTGTTGTTGTGTTTTGCAGTTCAGTGGCTTCTGGCAAGTGTGAAATATTTACATGCAAAGGCATTAATTGACAAGAGTGATTGTTTTATTATGCAGAGCCTAATTAAACATTTATTACGGAGCAATTTCATTTATTGGAGGAATTTTACGAGACTCAGTCAGTCATAACATTGAACATCATTAGGATGAATTTCAGAATCTGCAGTTAATGTCAAAGAGTTCCCTGTTTCTTGCTCATTTGGCGTTCCTTTATATTTATGAAGCTCATTTAAGGTTTTGACAGATGGATCAGAATTATTATAAAGTACAAGAAGCGTATTAAATAATTTTATGTGATTATGTGAATTATTCATTAATGAATGCTCAGATGTCGGGTAGTCCACGAGTCAACAACCTTTATTAATCTGAGAATCCCTTGCTGGATAAAAGATGATTCTATATTACATAAAAGAGTTTCATTTTAAGTTGAATCTTTAATAACAAGAGTACATGAATATATTATGAATGAATGTGAACAGAAAAAGAGAAAATATATATTGAGCAATTAGCAGTTTCTGACATTGAAGAGCTCAAAGGAACAAGATAAGGCAAACTGATTTATTTTGTCGGTGCATATCATGAAATCTAGTCATGACATGATGTAATAGGTTTCAAAGAGTACAGGCTCGCTTCTCTTTAGTCTTTTTATTAGATTTCTCTCACTCAAAGAGCTGCGACATTGCCTTTTAAAATGAACTGATCTCTCGATCTCTGTGATCTTTTAATTTTTGCTTTACAAAGAGACATACAGTTTGATTAAAGGTGAAGTGTGTCGTTTTTTGGAGTAAAAAATGTTGTCTATTCCAGTTCAGGACACAACTCTGTATAATGACATGGGTATGACACAGGTATTACAAGGAGAGGGTGACTTATGAGGACATAACCCATGTTTCCATTTTTCAAAACTCTTATAAATCATACAGAATTAGTTTTTTGAGAAAGTAAAAATGCACAGTTTCCTGTGAGGGTTAGGGGTAGGGTTGGTGTAGGGCCTTAGAATATACAGTTTGTACAGTATAAAAACCATTACGCCTATGGGACGTCCCCACTTTTCACAAAAACAAATGTGCGTGCGTGTGTGTGTGTGTGTGTGTGTGTGATCAAGATAATCAAAGGTAATTAAATCAAGCACAACCTAAAACATCATGTTTCGTGGATAAATGGTTTAGTAGAAAAGATCATGTTGGTGGATATTCTGGTGATAGCATGGTCCATGGATAATTAATCTCAAAGTGCACCACAATGCAGTATATGTTTAAAGACAAAAACAAAGTGTATAAAGACATTTTACTAACTTTTTATAACTATATAGTACATTTCATCTACTAAATGTATCATTTTGGGGCAAAAAAAAGAAAAAAAGAGAATGAAAAAATTGAGAGATTAAGAATGTTTATATTCCAGTTCATGTGTGTATTAGAAAAAATAATAAAAAAAATAATTAAAAAAAACATTATTTTTTTTGAATGATTGAACAAACGATTAGGAATGACACAAATCTCTGTCCATGATTGCAAATGCGCTTAAACAACTTCCTTACACTGAAATGCTTTCCGTTTACACTGAAAATTCACGCACATCCATATATGAAATCACTTGCACTGTATGTATATATATATATATTATATATATATATATATATATATATATATATATATATATATATATATATATATATATATATATATATATATATATATATATACATACACTGCTATTGAATATCTGCGAGATTAGAAAGGTAAGTTCATTCTGGTCAGATATGAAAGTAAGCCTTTTGTGGGACAGGTCATCCAGGAGGAGGGTGAAGAATTGGAAGTGAGCTGCATGCCCCCAAAAAAGGATGGATAAATAAATGAATGAATGAGTAAATTATTTTTAGATAAAATAACATAACAAAGTAAAATAGAATGGTCGTAATTTTAAAATAAAATGATTGTAATCAACTCTACAATCGCTTCACGCCTTAATATAAGTTCACACCACATTTAATTTACAACAATATTTGAAAACTAGCACAAGATGCTCATTAGTGTACTTTATGTATATGAGCCTCTGTTTGAGATAATTACTTTGATAAACCACCAGAAGGGGTTAAAATAACAGTACTTAATTTAGCACGCGTATGCAATTAGCTCTTGCCGATGCAGCCCAACCTGGAATAACTAATTTTAATAACAGAGAGGTGTGGAATCAAAACAGCACCCAGAAGCATATTGCCTCTCAAAGCCCAGGTAGAGTTTCTTCAGACGTCTTTGAAGAGAGATGCCCATCTGAATAGAAGAAAGTGGCAGCAGACTTCATGGGCTGAAGTGATCAAGGGTGAGGGTGTCACTCTCAATGTGGGTGGCTTCGTCCTGAGAAATCACAAAGAGAGTCACCATCTGTTGGGACCCTCCACCTGCTTGCACTCTGGGGGTCTCGGGTGTGGACTTGAGACAGGACTTCAGATCCCAGCTCAGCTGAAGGGGGTTGATGGCCACTCAATTATACATGAACCGATGGTCCTCGTCCTCCCATTGAAAAGAGATGAGCAGATGTGTGCATTTAAAGATTATTATTCATTTTATTTATAATCACCCTTCATGACACTCAATATACCTTACAAGCACAATAAAACAATCAACATTAACAAAAGACCCTCAGTGATGTCTTTAAAGCATGAACAAAGATGGCAGTGCTCTTCATTGTGAGGTCAGGACGAAATCGAATAATAGTTAAGTATGTGAAAATGTATAGATAGAGTGACTGTTAATATGAACTTCAAATGAAAATACTATCAAAGATGTCACCCAGATTCTACCCTGTGTAGACAGAAATATTGGAAAGTTGTCAGTGATCCCAGGAGCAATTAGATTTGGCCAGAATGGTGTTTCAGACAAGAAAAATTTCAATTTTACTACTGTTAAATTTAAGGAAATCACATGTAAACCAAGGTTTAATCTCGGTCAAGCAATCAGAGAGGGAACACTGAGGAAACGTAGAAGTTGTTCTGGAGGATGGATAGATTTGGAAGTCATTGCCATTACAATGAAACTGAAGTGAACTGAAAAAAGATTACCAAAAGGTAGACGATAAATAATAAAAGAGGGCCCAGGACAGAGCCCTTTGGAACACCAGTAGTAACATAAGAAGCTTTTGATCAAAATGGCTTAAGCTTTACACACTGAGTATGACCCGACAAGAGAGGAATGTAAACTGTTAAAAAATATATTATCTGTATAGTCTGAACATGGGTAGTATGAAGGAAATTTAGATGTACTACATCCCCCTTGCTGATATGGGCACACGATCTACATGCATCGCTTCACTGACATGCACAAACATGTCCTCAATGGATACAGCAGTAAAGTGTCTTATCAAATGTGCATTTTAGAACCTCACCGAAAGTAGTAGGTCATCCTGGTCCTTTTAAACTGTTAAAACTTGTGTAATGAATTTAAATTTCTATGTTATTTGCAATGATTACATTGCAATGTAGAAATTATATATCAAATAAAACAGTTAAAAGGATAATAAAGTACTTTACATGTGTTGTTGTCTGTTAACACAGCAAAACAAATGTCCTTTACTGCAGACAAAAAGGCATTTAAACCATAATGAATTAAAATACACATTGAATTAAAACTTTTAATTTGACATTATTACAAAGCGCACTTTTTAAAAGTAAAAAGCATTCTATAGTGTGTTAAGAAATATAGTCCTAAAAGTGTCTCTCTTTAAGCACATTTATGTGGCATTTTATTTCTTTAATAATACATTATCTGGAAATACAGATTTTTGTAAGTCTGCTTGAATGTAAAACTACAATACAATTAAGTGAACTTCTTTTTCTAAGGCCATATTTCCCCTCGAGTCCAACAGTTCAGAAAATACCCAAATGCAAGTCTTTAAGGTTATGTTTGCATAAGCAAAGCACAAAATACATTAAATTAAATTTAAATTGACGTCATTTTTAAATTAGCAACGTAATACTATTTAAAATAGATGCACTCTCCATATCTGCTTCACCTCCTTTGCTAAATAATTAATCAGGTTCCGTCTAGTTTCACCCCCCTTGACCTGTCAGAGTTTCGCCAAAGGCCATGTCTTGGTTTTCTCGGTCTTAAAAGCATGTGGGCATGTACCTTCCCTCAGGGCTCAGAATTACACACAAACAGTTTCTTTCTCCGCCATGTACCCACAAAAACCAGAAAGCATGTATTTCAGTGTATCTCAGGGTGTCCAGACTATGAATTTTGTCATAGGTGTTAATCACAGTTGCGAAATCAGCAGCCGGTTTCCTGTTCCACTATTGGTCGCAATTGGCAATGTGTCTGCCATCTGTGGCAACGTTGAGAAGGAAATATGGCAGACGGAAAAGCAAAACTGGCTTTATAACTTATGACCAGTTTGTTCACCAGTAAAACCCACAAAGGCTCCAGGAGCGATACCAGGAGGACATAAAAAGAAAAGGAGAGAGAGCGCAGGGCTTCATCTGAGACCTTATTACATTTTCCCAGCTGTGTGTGTGTGTGTGTGTGAAGGTGACAGTATAGGGAAATGTCTCCAGTGGTGAGGAAGCTTCAATCAGATTTGTCCCCTGTAAGCTTTATGATACAATTCCAACAGGTGACAAAGTACAGGTGCCCTTTTTGACTCGTAATCCAGAGCATTAATCCTGTGGGTCGGTTGTGGCCGGGTGCAAGATCACTGAAAATGGAAAAAGCAGCACATGGACCTTTGATAGGGAAGATGACAGACTGAATAATGGAGAACACGACATGTATGACTATCACAGTCGAATTGTGTAAAGACCAAGAATAATTGTTTTTCTAATCCCAATAGGAATAAATTTCACTGAGTGCTCAAACCATTCTGTTTCGAACACCCAATGTAAACTGATGCTGTTTGAGTCTTAAAAATGTAAATTATTTACATGGTAACACATTACGATGGCATTTCAGTTGTTAACGTTTTTTAACAACCTTTTTTAACATGAGTTAAAAATGAAAAATACTGAGCTAACAAGAATTAATAATGGATAACTGAACAATTTATTATCTAATGTTCGTAAGATTTTAAAAGTTTTCGTCTTAAATCTTTTATTGCCTTAATGATTTATGTGGTGAAATGTTGCGTAATAAGTCGTTTGACTCCACCATCTCCCTTAAATGTCCTTCTAGTTTGAACTTGCCGCTTGTTCGCAACTGCTGTGTTCACGGAAGCTTTGCGTTCAAATATACACATGAACAGCAAGAAAAGCCATAAAAATGGTTCTCCAATGCTTCTTCTTCTTCTTCTTTGTAAAAGAGATATGGAAAAGAGCTCTCAGGATGTTCTGCAAAATGTCTTATTTTGTAAGATTTTCTTGTAGAACAATAGAGCAGGACACTAGCAAAGTCAAGGCCATGGGTTTGATTTCCAATGTATACAGGAACAGACAAAACCTGTGTGAAGTGTATTCCACTTTTGTGGAGTAAACTAACAGTTTCAAATCTCTTTTACACTCTTATTGGTTCCATTATCTCACATAATCTTTGTTTAGATAGCATTTGTGTGATTCAGTGCCCATGGAGCTGTTAAATGTTTCTCCAGGGACACAAGTTTTCCTCTTTTGTAAGGATCAAAAAACCTTCAAAGGATCAGCTGGTAAATCTTCTAATTCAAATGCACAGGCTTAGGCACTCAGATATGCGGAGAGGGAGTATGAACGTTTGTGGGCATTGACGTATATGAAGACCAAATGAGACGTGATATAATGCGCAAGCAGTTGGTAACACACCAAACCAAATCCCTTGGTAGCTGGCCATGAAAGAGACTCACAGATCTGGAGTCTTTCAGTTTTGTCTTGTCTCAGAACCTGAGAGCTGTTTTGTCGCAAGTGTCCAGATGGTTTCGTGTGGAGAGCCGCAATGGAGGGATGCAGGGAATGCTTGTCGGAGACGATATATCAAGTGGGAATTCTCATTCATAAGCTTTACCTCCATTTGGTGCGATTTCATAGGGAATTATGCTGTTGTTTTAAACATAAATAAATCAAAGACACATTCGCTTGAATATATTTGGCAGGCACTGTTATCCAAAGTGAATTACAATGCATTAAATGTATACCTGAACTCTTGACCTCGGGTATGCTGTTCCCATTGAGATAACACAATTTCTATATTTATTTTCAGCCCTGGATGGTTCTATAAAAACAAATTTTTGTAAATTAATCTTTTTAACACCATTATAACGTCATGTGCCAAAAAGCACAGATGCATTGCAGTATTTGCTGTTAGTGTTCAGTGCATTGCATTCGTACAGTAAATATATGGCATTGTGCGTTTCTAATGAGTCCATTTGAAAGCTATCCATGAATGGGAAATGAGATCTTGTCTTTTTTTATTATTGTTTGCAACCATTCATCTAGGAAATTATTATCTGGACATTCTTTGGAAATTATATTTGAAGCTAATTTAAGCAACACCTAAAAGGCCCAAATGAATGCCTCTGCAAAATCAAGCTTAGTGGCATTTTTTTAGATTAGCAAAATATTATTTTGTGATGAATTACACCCGCGGCTACACTGCAAGGACACCTGTTGAAGTGACTTCATTCATCCACTAAAAATCACCTTGGGACTAGCTTATTAAAGGTCATTGCAAAAAATGGCTCAGAAAAGTGACATTAGTTGGAAGAAAAGGTCTGGCACAGTGGTATTTAATTAAAGTTCCAAAAGGTTCAGTCTCTGAATTTCATTTCTGGCAAAGCTCCAAAACAAACAAAAGTTCCAAAATAACTGATTAAGAAGCCAGTATGTTGTAAAGCTGTGAAATTTAATAAGGAATGGCCATTTCAGGGTATTATTTGTAAATGTTCAAGTTGGCAACAGTAATGATATGGAACAGTAGTCCAAAACCTGTTTCCAAGACTGCTGATTTATGCAGAATTAAAAATTATTAATAAAGTTACCGATGCTAGTATCACTTTTTAGAAACGTATTTTTTTAAAGGGAGCAGTTGGGGGTTCATTGCCTTGCTCAAGAGCACCATGGTTATTGGATGTAGAAGAGAACACTGGTCACTCACCTACAGCTTCTGCCAGTACTGAGACTCGAACCCACAACCTTTGGGTTACAAGTCAGAATCTCTAACCATGACAGCCATATGTGCAGCCATTTTTGCTGCGGTGCCTGGGGAGCAGTTGGGGGTTCATTGCCTTGCTCAAGGTCACCATACTGGATGTAGAAGAGAACACTCACCTATAGCTTCTGCCAGTACTGAGACTCGAACCCACAACCTTTCGGGACATTCGGGTTACAAGTTAGGCATTAGGCATTAGGCATCATCGTTTTAAGATAAACTGTTTAACAGCGAGGATATTACTGAGATATTATCAAGTAGTATTATGCTGGTCATGCAATCATTCAATATAACGTTTTAAACACATGTAATTTCTTAATGAATAAAGTATTTTTAATTTTAATTTTATTATTTTTATTGAAGAAGAACGTGAGTTCACCTTTAAAAGTGTTCTATGATCCATCCCAGCTGTTGAATACATTATTTTGCTGAGTTAGCATGATAGTTCAAGCTCTGTTGGGTGCTAACTGTGTTGGCACATTATGTGGATATATGATTACCGTCCACAGCACAGCTGAACAGTTAGAAAATGTGTAGAACTGCCCAAGTCTGAGCTGCAGTGATATCCTCCTCCACAGTCTGGAATGTAAGAGGGAAATAGGATTACATGGTTTCAAACCACCCATTACAGCTACCATTGTAGGAAATGACAAGAAGGAGCCAGAAAATCCCAAGCAGAGACAAAAAGCAGTTCTATGCATCCACAATTTCAGATCTAGCAAGATGATATTAGCTCCCCAGCAGTTGGATCCAGCCCCAGGGATGCTTCATGGGAAGGAGGCAACGCTTAAGCAGCTAAGGCTACGTGAAGACAAGCCTCTTGAAAGAAGCCAATGCTGTAAGCCGCCTGGTTCACAAGAAGGCCGCCAATCTTTCCAAACAGCTGGGCAGCATATGTCATTTGCCAATCCAGAGCTCCGGAAGGAAACAGTAGTATGAAAGATTGCTGGGAAGAAGAATGCGATGACTCCTCGGAGGGGAAATGTGAGTGGGTGAGAAATCTCATGAGTCGTAAAACTTTAATTAAAGATTTCACAGCTAAATTCTGGTGATGAGCAAGCTGGGGATAAAAACGAGTGGGCGACGTGCCCAAAAAGATAAGGAGGGGCAAACAGGACAGGAAAGTTGAAGAGGGATGGTAGAAATGACAGAAGGAAGATGTGTGGGAAGCTGGAGATAGTGGCTTAGTGTCATTAGTCAAATACAACAGGTCTCATTCTACTAGAGTCCAAACAAATTACGCCATTATCATACCTTCGCAGAAGTGCAACAAATCAGATTTGATGTGTCAGCAGAAGTACATAAAATCAGATAAGAAATACATGAGAAAAATCTCCCAAAAAATGAGTCCCTGCTTATCTCGGTATCTGACCTTCCATTAACGCACACATATATAAATAAACATACGCATCTGAGAGAAAGTCGCAGCTTTCCTGGGCTGCTGGGTTCATGAATAACTCAGATTATAAGGGGAGTACATATTTCCATACGGATCACTGCCGGTTTTATTATTCTCAGCTACTCAGCTGCGAGGCGAGACGCCGTTCCTAGACTGGCCTATTTTTTTCGAGAGCCAGGAAGAAGGCAGCGGGTGATTTTGGTCTGACTTATAGCTCCCAAACAGAGACTTCAACCCTCTTAAGTCAGGCACTCACTATAAGGTTCTGAAAATCCTCACCAACCGCGGACTCTCCAATCATTTCTCATCCAGTTATCATAATGGTGAGCATATTAAACAACTTTTTAGACTATGGGCTCCCTTCTCAACTGCAGTGCTTTGGTTTAAGTGCCCAAGCATTTTGAACAGAACATCAAAATGACATTTCTAGCTTTCGGTGCTGAAAACCTTGAAGTAAACAGCTGAGGAAGATGATTATTATCTTGTCAAGTGTGCTAGTGTCTGAAGTGCACACTTTGCTTGCACACTAGATACTACAATGTTTGAGCAATGGAAGATGTGGATTGAAATGGTTCTGGATTCACTATCTGGAATACTTTATATTCTCTGTCATTAATTGACCATTTGCAGAGAGTTTGTTTGACAGACAATCTGACCAAGCATAACATGGATATCTGCCATTTTTGTCTGACAAACAAACAAGACAGGAGAGTAGATTAACGGTAAATGGTGTGTATTGACGTCTTTCTGCTATTTAAATAAAATACTATACCTTCTGATGTTCATTCGTGTTTAATTTGTGCTTTAACTAGAAAATATTCAAAATATGAACGAACCGACATGACGGTTGAACACTATAGTGATATGTCCCAACACATTACAGAGCCAAAAAATGGTATTTATTGTTTACATTTCTTACAAATAAAAATAAAAAATAAGCTAAAATCAGAAGTAACCTTCTCTGTCTCATATGTTGGCATGTTGGCAATTTTCTCTTCCTGCTTCACTGTGTGAGAACATGATGTGTGGTGTGAGACTGGCCAACCCGATCTCACGGCAATTCATACATTTTTCACAAGGTGGCTTATTCGTATGAATTCGTATGACCACACTCGTACAAATTCATATGATTGTAGCCAAATCGTACGTATTTTACGAGTTGCACAATTCGTATGAATTTGTACGAATTACCTACACATAACCCTACCCCTAAACCGAACCGTCACTGGGGTTTAGACAAATCATATAAAATCATATGAGTGAGGTTGTACAAATTCTTACGAATAAGCCACCTCGTAAAAAAACGTACGAATTGGCCGTGAGATAGCGTTGGACTGGCATGACTGGAAGGGGGGCAGGTCTTTGTGAATTGTTTCACAGTTGTATATGATTTGGATTCATCTTGGAAGAAGGATACAGAAGTGCAAAGTTAACTTGATAATATCGAAATAGCCTGAGGCTGTGCAATTCAATATTAATTGACCAAAAGATCATATTTATTTATGCCAAACACATAAAAGATAGATTCAGTCTCTGCCGTCAAAATGGATGCTAGTTTAAATCCAGAGGCTTGTACAAAGTTGTACTAACAAGACCTAACTCTTTATTTCACTCAAGGTCAGAATGAAGGAACTGCCCTTCCCAAAACTGGGGTGTGTTAAAAGAAGCGGGGAGCTAATGATGAGCATTCACCCAGGCACATGCCAGCTAGGGCTGATTAGACGCCACCATCATTTAACAAAACGGCCACTGACATTTCTTGGGGCGGAGGAAGAGGAAAAGTCGAGGCGAGCTTTAGGAACCTTTGGCAAGTTAGTATTGTGCAAATTATGGCTAATTACTCCTCCCTACTGCCTGCACTCATTAGCCAAGACAAAGGGCAAATCCCGCTGACAGTCAAATTACTCCTGGCATCATTGGCATCACCTTTAAAAACCGATTAAATAATGAAAAGGCAGGATGGAAAAGACAGGTTATAGACTGTTATGGAATGACGGACTTCTGTTCAAGAGCACTTCATCCTGCCCAATCAATCTCAAAAATGATGTATAACAAAAATGACGTTAAGATAGAGACAACCATCCCTGAGAGGGCACACTAAATTTGGTAGCGGTATAAATAATTAGTTCGTTCTGGCAGACAGTGCTCTTGACTTGTCTTTATGCACACACTGCATGCTAATGCTAAAGGTAGTTTTTGTTTTTAGAAAACTGCAGGCCCCAAAGGGTGAAGTTCATGGCTGAACTCTTATAAAAGCAAATTGGTAGGTTGAAGTTAGCTTTAAATACGAATTTAGAACCTGAACAGCATGTGTTTGAAGCTTTTATGACAGCACTGGTCTCACAAAATGTACTGTAGTGCTATAATGGGACAGCGATAATATGAGACATTAACACCATGGTACTTTTATACAGTATACAGCATAGTTAGTGTTGGATTTTGAACAAATATTCATCTGTCATTTCCCTCAAATTAGAGGAGAGTGGTGTTAGATGAGCCTGCATTTTTTTTTTTTTTTTTTACATATATAGTCCTCAAGATAAGGGATAATGAGAAAGAAGTACAACAAAGGTATCTAAGGTCATTTCAGGACGTTTCCTATCATTTTAAGTCATCAGAATGTATCTATTTCAAAGGGTTCCAAAAATTATGGCTTGACCTGAGTCAGTTGGTTCTGTATGAGATGCACCATTTGTGTGTAAACTGACCATCCAACTGAATCTGAATCAAACCCATGTCAAATTCTAAAGGTAATTAGCCTCTTTTAAAAACAAATGTATTAATCACATTTCTTTTTTAGAAATATTCATATTTATTTTCTTAAATTCATATTAATTTATCTAACTTAAACAACATAAAGGCAACCAAAATAAAGTATACATTTCAATATCTTTAATTGTTTGCATTTCTGAAACACTGCTAAACACCAAAGTTATAACCTTCTCCAAAAAATAAAAAAATAAATACAAGTAGCTTGCTTACTTATTCAAGCAAATATTTAGCTAAATGGTTTTGCATGGTTTTATCCATTGCTAAATCACCTATAAATATTTTTAGACCTGCATAAATTTTTTTCGAAGTATGAGATGCAATTACATCTGTTATGCTAAAATGTTATAGTTTATATCTCACAATTCTGACTTTATAACTTGCAATAGCAACATTTTCTCACAATTTTGAGAAAAAAAAAGTAAGAATTGTGAGATACAAACACACAGTTCTGAGAAAAGAAAAGTCATAATTGGAGTTTATATCTTGCAATTCTGACTTTATTTCTCGCAATTTCTCATTTTTATCAGGCAATTCTGAGAAAAGGTCAGAATTTTGCATTTATATCCCACAATTCTGACTTTATTTGAAATTGTGAGTTTATTTCTCACAACTTTGGAAAGAAAAAAAAGGTCAGAATTGGAGTTTATATCTCACAATTCTGAATTTATTTCTTGCAGTTGTGTTTATATCTCACAAATCTGACTTTATAATACAGTTCTGTATATATACAAACCTGATTCAAAAAAAAAGTTGGGACACTGTACAAATTGTTAATAAAAACAGAATGCAATGATGTGAAAGCTTCAAATTTCAATATTTTACATAGATAGAAGAATACAACATAGATGACATATCAAATGTTTAATCTGAGAAAATTTATCATTTTAAGGGAAAAATAAGTTGATTTTAAATTTCATGGCATAAACACATCTAAAAAAAAGTTGGGACAAGGCCATGTTTACCACTGTGTGGCATCCCCTCTTCTTTTTATAACAGTCTGCAGACGTCTGAGGACTGAAGACAAGTTGCTCAAGTTTAGGAATAGGAATGATGTCCCATTCTTGACTAATACAGGCTTCTAGTTGCTCAACTGTCTTAGGTCTTCTTTGTCTCATCTTCCTCTTTATGATGCTCCAAATGTTTTCTATGGGTGAAAGATCTGGACTGCAGTCTGGCCATTTCAGTACCCGGATCCTGAAAGAGATGATCTCTGGATGGGAGCATATGTTGTTTTAGAACTTGGATATATCTTTCTGCATTGATGAAGCCTTTCCAGATGTGTAAGCTGCCCATGCCACACGAACTCATGCAACCCCATACCATCAGAGATGCAGGCTTCTGAACTGAGCACTGATAACAACTTGGGTTGTCCTTCAGAACTTCAAATTTTGATTCGTCTGACCACAGAACAGTTTTCCACTTTGTCACAGTTCATTTTAAATGAGCCTTGGCCCAGAGAAAACGCATGCGCCTCTGGATCATGTTTAGATATGGCTTCTTTTTTGACCTATAGAGTTTTAGCCCGCAACGATGAATGGCACGGTGGATTGTGTTCACCGACAATGTTTTCTGAAGTATTCTTGAGCCCATGTTGTGATCTCCATTACAGTATCATTCCTGTATGTGATGCAGTGCAGTCTAAGGGATGAAGATCACGGGCATCCAGTATGTTTTTCTGGCCTTGACCCTTACGCACAGAGATTGTTCCAGATTCTCTTAATATTTGGATGATAGTTTGCATTGTAGATGATGATAACTCAGCAGTTTTTCTCTGAGAAACTCCTTTCTGATATTGCTCGTGTATTTTTCAACGCAGCATTGGGGGAATTGGTGATCCTCTGCCCATCTTGACTTCTGAGGGACACTGCCCCTCTGAGAGGCTCTTTTTATACCCAATCATGTTGCCAATTGACCTAGATCAAGTTGAAAATTGGTCCTCCAGATATTCCTTATATGTACATTTCACTTTTGCAGCCTCTTATTGCTACCTGTCCCAAATTATTTTGAATGTGTAGCTCTCATGAAATCCAAAAGGAGCCAATATTTGTTGTGACATTTCAAAATGTCTCACTTTCAACATTTGATATGTTATCTATATTCTATTGTGAATAAAATATTTATATTTTATTTATTTATTTATTTATTTATGTATATTAAAAGTTTATGAGATTTGTAAACTCACAATTTGTACAGTGTCCCAACTTTTTTGGAATTGGGTTTGTATATACAGAAATGTTTCAGGACCAAAAATAGATCATTATAATTTGGCATAATCACAGTCACGATGGTACTGTATGATTAACATATCCACACCACATTCATTTTTCCAATACACTTCAGAGAACACCATGGCAGTTGTTGGTACTTTTTTTGTTAACGTAGGTTGTTTTGTTGTTTTCTTTTCCCAGAGATTTAATATAGATTGCTATTGACAAGTTGACAATGACTGGCACATTTCTCATGCCAAAATTTTAGGATGACTTTGTATCCTAGATCAGAAAAAAAAGCAAAAACAAAACAAAACAGTCATCCATCCCTCTCAGCTATCATCCATCATGAGGTTTGATCGCTTAGAGTGGAACAAATTGCGAAGAACCTTAAGAGTCCTTTCCTATCTGTGTCATTCTGATACAGACAATCCATTTTTTTTATATATATAAGATTGCATTTTAAACCTTGCACAGGTTTGGCAAAAGGTCTTCGATGGTTTCAGCTATTTACCCATTTATCTGTTTACTTCGCATCATGCCTCTGTCCTTGAGAAGGTGGATATTTTGGCTCACGTGGAAACTCAGACCAGGTTCCCTTGTGCAAAGGAGCAGCCGGTGCCAGTCAGCTGTCAAAGTTTGAGCTAAGTAAAATCGATTCAACAATGAGAACATTTACTGAACACGCATTTGCGTGACAGTGACTGTGAGCATAATCCATCCAAAGTTAGCCTTTGTACATTGAGCATCAAGAATTCATAAAATTCATTGTGTGCAGCTCATAAATTTATGTAAGAATTCTCTCGGGTGACTAAGAAATCTAAAAACGTTTAAAGTTCCACAAGAGTAACTGAAGGGCAAGCAATGGGAAAACCGGCATCAATAAGCCCCCTCCCTACTTTTGGTGCTCTGTCTTCATTTGTCTAGATGACATAAACCAAGAGAATTTAGATAAATCAATCCTCCAATGATTCACTCTTAGACGGCCATGATGTCATTTAAATTGGCAACAGTGACCAATGCTAAAATGCACTTTCACTATTCAATAGTCCGAAAGGAAGAGGGGAAGATGGGAAGATGGGGTCTTTCATCAGTTGATAGACTTCCCTTGGCTGCCCGGTAACTCCTAACAGCCAATCCAACTGCGGTGGCCAGGAATAGCCGTATCTTCCAGCCATTAATTGCTGATGTTTACCCTTTCCTCTGGGCCTAATTTTCAGAGCAAATGATCACTTGAACTCCCACCAAATCGTGGAAATGGAGCCTGACTCCGCACATACCAATTTGCTAATTAGCCGAACAATCCAGCGCTGCTTCGAAAGGAGAAGGGGGTCATTTTCTGCCATATTTATCAGTTTTAAATTGCTGCAAAACAATTGCCATACTGCCCTGCACCTCATTGCATCACGCTAATGAACGTTACACCGACACCTCTGCCACGATAATTTTTAATATTTGTTGCGCCGCATATAACAGATTAACCTTTCGTTCATCTGCTTTTTTTTTTTTGCAACACACATGGGATTGCATAACAAGGCCTGAAGTATTGCTCTAGTCCAAAGCACCGCTTCAGCATTTTTGTCAGCACATTCATTTTACAGTGACCCTCTTCGCACCCGCAACATTTTGATTGATGGGTCGCACTTATATTGTACATGACAAAAGACACTGTCACTCTAGTCAGAGTATGCAAGTGATGTGTTTGGGATATTTTTTCAAATGCAAAACCCATCAGTAGAGCGTCGGATTAGCACAGCATGTGTTTTCTAAAGAATTCCACTCATCTTGACCCTCTCGCGAGTAGCTAGATAGATCAGGGGATCCTGGTTCTTTCATATTCTGCACGCTTTGTTTGGCACACTTCCCATGAGGATGCCACACCGGGCCAAGTATGGAGTTGGGCCTCAAGTCACGTCAACGTCTTTGGGAATAGATGATGAAATCTTTTTCATCTTCCCTCCTCGTGTCTCCAAGCATAATTCAGTCAGACTGCTTAGAAACACAATGTAACTTATTTCTATGCATTTTAAATATTATTGTATAATTTAGCTGGAGTTGCATCTTATTTCTTAACATAATGCTATAGGCACACGCAGAATCTGTACCTTTAGTTCTATTTTGGAAAACTCATTATTTACAATGTTCTAAACGTCCCTAAACTCTTGTGTGTTCAATTAAATGTTTCTGCTAATTTGCTTGTGCTTTCAGCTACCAATAGAAGCACCCGGAGCAAACTAGAAGCAACAGCATGAAGAGAATATATTAACTTCAAGTTAAAGAAGACGTTTCCTTGAACCACGGACCTTTTTGTTTTGATATAGCTACCAACTGAGCTCACATTTTCCAACACATTTATGAATTCCACAGATTTTCACCCCCAAAAAGGCTGATTTCCATCAGAGCTTGTTGACAAGGATGTCAACAGAACATTTCACTTTGCTAATCATGGCATCAAGGTTTGGGTGCTTAGCGTGATCCTTTTAGTGCCTGCTTGTACAGTAGACGCTGTAGCCACATCATCTGGTTCTACATTCATACTTTCTTAAATTTCTGCGATTCAAATGTAGGAGTATATTTACACTTTAAATTAAATGTGGGGCAAATGATTTCTAGTAGCCAATGTTGATATTTCAAAGCATGTAAAAAAACACACCCCTACCCCAAAAGGGTCTAACCCCTATTTTGATAGCTCCGCCCCACACATACATACGCAACCAAGGCAACTATTATGACACAGTCATAAAGCCAGCATTAAAGCTTCTTTTGCTGTTTAGTTCTGTGATACAAAGCAAAACCAATGTTACTCACCTATCGAGAAAGAAAAAAGCAACTTAGGCATATGAACGCAGGCCTTTTCACTCCTTGAATTCTCTCCAGTGCTGGAAAGCTGATCCGATATTTACACAGGTCCTACTTCTTGCCTTATCATAAGTCTTCTTTTGTTCTGCAGATGTTTTCTTCTTTTGTTTTTTATCCGCCTTCTCTATATTTCTATAGTCGCTCAGCTTAGCGAATGTCCATCCTGTGCACTGTGCTCTCTCTCTCGTATCCATCATGAGTAGACACGCCCCTTACTGTTGATTGGCTACAAGTTATTTTGGTCCTTGGCCCGTTTTGGTACTGATTCTAAAGCGTTTTTGAAAAAAACACATAACCCACCTTTAAGGTTCTATTCTCGCAAAACAAACCATTAACTTAGTCTTTTGCCGTTACTAAACTCCTAAGTACTGCTTATTGATAGTTAGTAAGGTAGTTGTTAAGTGTAGGTATAGGGTAGGATTAGGGATGTAGAATATTGTTTTGCAGAATATGTGATTTATAAGTAGTAATAAACAGAAAAAAATTTTAGGCATGCCAGTAAGCAGCTGGTTAATAGTCAGAATTGGTCGCTATACTAAAGTGTTCCTGTATATTCTTATTCATTTCTTATTTTATTTAACTCTCATGTTGTGTTCTGGGATGCGTTTCCAAAAAGCATCATAAGCTTATGTATGGAATGGAAACCCAGCTACTGATTGGTTAAAAAAACTGAATGCACAAACACATTTTTTTTTCACATTGTACCTGCGCCAACTCTTACTGAGGTGAATGTAAGCACCTATAGATAGCTTTCTAGAGGTAGTACAGACCACCTTGAATCAGTAGCTAGTTCAGCATTAGCATCAAGAGTAGGAAAACCACAACAGAGCAATTTGACTTAAACCCATAAAACTTCCCTTTTACTCTCTCCGTTGCCTGTGTGGACACATTGACAGTCAAAAAGGCATGTGTGCGTTGACGTCATGTTTTGACGATACTCTGCAAACTCATCAGTGCCAATTAGTTCTGCTCTGACTGGGAGCACAGATAGCAATTATTCCCTCCCTTTCTGGAAGCTGACAATCAAGATGAGGCGGCTTGATAAAGAATTGAGTCAAATGTTTTACAACACCGAAACAGATGGGAAGGAAAGTATATTAACATATATACAGATATAAAGTGGGGTCAAAAAGTATGAAACGACTAGAACATCATTTGGTTTGTCCCTCTTTTGCTTTACTGATTTGACTAGATATGGATGAAACCTGATGTTATCCTTCGAGATTTGAGAACGTATCTCGGGTGCTTATTTGATTAGAAATAGTGCATAAATCTCAATCGTTTTCTTGAACTTTGAATGTTTTTAAAAATCCCAAAACGTTCCGTTTGTTATGGTTTAAATTAGATTTCGAATCTTGGATTTTTAATGCGTTCTCAGACTTTTGGTCTCCGCTGTGCATATTCACCGAAGACAAATATTATCCATTAAGCGCATTTAGTCAAAAATGGACCAATGTATTAAAGGCTACCCAATCCGACATTGATTTCCAGATGGAATCAAATGAGTCATTGTAAAGAAACAAACGACAATTGGTAGCTAATGAAGGGCTGGATGAAACAGCCTTTAATCAAGCATATGTTACTCCTATAATTTGAACATTAAACCATGCTCTACATATACAGTCAGATGACTGTTTAATTGCACACGTGCACATGCCCAGAGGAAGAATATTAAAGGTGGAATGATTAATTGCTCTAGCTAATACATTTAAGCGTTATCTTTATATTTCACATCTGGCTGGGTATTAAAATCTTATCGACAGCCAGGTGTAAACACCATCAAATCCCCACAGATATCCACAGGCCTAGACGCATAGGAGTTCAGCGTAGAGTAATTGTTGCTTGGCATTCGGAAATGTCAAAAGGATCGCATTTACAAATTCGGTCAGGTACCGAGAGATTGCATTTTTATCAACATACAAATGAACAGCCTGTGATATTTTCATGCAACGTTCAGCTTCAGCCTAGAATACTAAACCAGACGTGCTGGGGAGTTTCTGCTTAATCAATGAAGCCGCTCTGTCATGAATGATAAGATAAAAGAGACGAATCGCAATAGAATGCAAGAGTCCAAGAGACGAATGATAGATTTGCAGATAACCGCCACCTGAATGCTACTTAGCAGCGATGCGAAAAACTATTGTTTATTGTTATGAATACATATTTTATCTGGTGGTGAAAACATATTTTTGAAAACACATTTACAGAGCAGCTGCTAAAAAAAAAAAAAAAAAAAACGAAGCCATGATTTTCAAAGCACAATTTAAAAACAATCAAACAAAACTACTGCTGAAAATATTTCAGTATTTTGAAATGTAAATAATTACAAACAAAATTATTAAAATATATACATAAGAATTAAATAAATTTAAATAAATGCTTGAAAATTATGTTAAATAAATGAATACATAAATAAAGTAGCATTTTAGAAATAGAGCAGTGGCTTGAAGCTGAACAGTAGTGGTCTCGACATTTGTTGTTTATTCTGGTAAATTTGTTTTAATAAGTACATGTTTGAAGCACAACATGTTTACATTTACAGAATATTTTGAAATAAAATAATTACAAATAAAGTGTAATAGAATTACGTAAACTGTAATAAATAAGTTAAATAAATAAAACAATTAAAATAAATAAATCAATTATTTGTCAGTGTTTAAAACACTGCAGTTTTCATTTAAATCTTTACATTTATAAACTGCTTAATAAACTAAAATAAAACTAGCCTTGTATCGTGACACAGCCTGACATGGTCCTGAGGTCAAGCTGTTCTACAAGTCAGATTTACAGTTGCACAAGTACTTTGATTTTGTTGGGAAAGTGTGGCAACAATTATTCTACAATCAGAATCTAATTAAAGTTGATAACACTTAATGCACAAACACAGTCTGACATATGAACATTTCAATTGGACTGAGAGCGTTTCTGCTTTAAACTAATTATCTTGGTGTGGGTTATACATAAAGAGCATTTCTCTTTGCCATATCCCCTCATTACAAGCCCAGGTGGGCGTCATAAACAAAGTGAATTGGATAATTGTGCAACCCTCGGGCCGAGATGACATAAAAATGAATTGTGCACACACTGCGCTGTATACATAAGCTTTATAACCCTTCAACCAGTGAGCCACAACATTTTTGAGGTTGCAGCCACTTAGCATCTTTCACTCCACAAACGACTTGTTGATAGCAGTTAAACAGACCCAAATACAAAAATCTGATATTGTCACTTTTATTGACTGTAAATACCTGGTCCACACTGTTGAAGACCACACAAAATAAAATGATCCATTCTGAAGCCATATACCTTCATTGTCAAGTTTTTCTCCAGTCCAGGCCTCACTGTACTCAAGTTATTCCTGTGGAACAAGGAGGTTGAAGAAAAAGTGCAGTTCAACTGCCGCCAGATGTCAAGACACAAAAAACGGAGTCTGTCAAAGAAGCAGAAGGACTGGCAGCTCCCTGATGCCCACCGCTACGGCAATCACGCTCTCCTCAGACAGATCCTCCCAAACCAGCTGCAGGAAACACAAACACACAGAGAAATCTACCTTTCCTTGCATGGATGGTCCCGTCGGAAAAAACCTTCCCTTCAAATTAGCTGGCTGGGCGAGGGAATGAGGAGTGACTGACGACCCTTCACGCGGGCCGAAGAGAGGTAATGACTTTGAGTCTTCCAGAGGAACGTGTGAGTGTGAGAAAGAGCTTATAGGTGCGAGAGAAGGAATGTGTGAGTGAGAACCTGAGAAAGGATGAGAAAGTGTGGAAAGAAGAGGAAGGGAGATGACAATGGCTGTCAGCACTGAATACGTGTCAAGGCTCTTATGGCTCTTTCACCCCGCAATATCTGCCAACTTCCTGTCATAAACATGTATGAATCTTTCAGCCTTTCATATGCATCTTGTTTTAAGCCTCATAAAGCATTTAAATAATTATGTTTAAAACAAGAATAACAAACTGCAAATGTGATCAGAAACATAAACGAGAATTGATATTTAGATTTTTTTTTTTATTATTATTTCTTTCCCAAAATATAATACTGTTTAAGCATTTTATTTACAGTGTACTTTTTTTTTTTTTTTTTTGCACTGCTAATAAAAATGGTTGTCAGATGTTATAAGAATGACACATTTGCCATGTGCCATTTGGGGTAAAAACACTAAAATGGATAATAACAATAATAATTTTATTTATAAAATAAATTTATCTTGATTTTAGGATGTTTAGGTTTTTCATCAGGACAATGATGTTTTTATTTTTTTTATTTAGATTTTTTTTATATATTGGGTTACATACACTGTGCACTGCAAATAAAAATTTGACCAAATTGTACTTTTAAATTATACAGCTGGCTTTTTTGCAACCAACCAAAAAAAACTTGCCATTGCAAAAAGTAATTATAAAAAAAAAAAAAAAAAAAAAAAAAAAAAAATGCAATATGAAAAATATAAGTCAGTTGCTAAACCATATGCATTTATAATAATAATAATAATAATAATAATAATAATAATAATAATAAATGCCAGTTGGGGATTTACACCTGGTTAAAAAATAATTAATAATAATAATAATAATAATAATAATAATAATAATGATTAAAAAAAAGGAAAATAAGACTTTATTGGTATGTCTTTCTAATGAAAAATAGTTGCTAAATTGTTTTCAAATGCTGCTTGTTTACATGGCTTATTAAACAGGTAAAAAAACATGTTCTAAATTCAGAAACATATAAGATATTTTAATATTTTCTTTAAGTTTTTATTTATTTATTTTTTCAGGAGAAAGAAAAAAACATTTTTATTTAGAATTTACTTTTTTTTATGTTTTTTTTTTTTAATTAATGAAGAATGTTGTTAAAATTGTTTCAAACTTTATGAGGTGGTGGACTTGTGTGGCAAAACAACATTTCCCACAATTCTCAGTGGCAGCTTGAAATTGCTAAAATAAACAGATTACATTTTAATTACACAACATAATGCATGCTAAAAAGCTATCAGGTAGAAAAACTGATGAAATTGTGAAAGGAATATAACTTTTCCCAATGCATTCAGCCAACATTACTGGAATGCACATACATTTCGGAACATCCCATAAGAACTGGATTGCAGCAACATGCAGCAGAATGATTTTATTGTGTTCTGCAGTCCATGTGTCCAATTAAATCAGCGTTTGTTTGATAGTGAAACCACTTGTGATTGCAGTCCCATAATCCATCTGGCAGACCATCCCACAACACACCGCAAATCAGATACACGTGCATCGATCACTGACAAACAAACATCCCATCATGCCTTACCTGAAGAAAAAAAAAAAAGAGAAACATTACAGAAATAGCTCCCAAATGATTATACTGCAAATCACTCTGTAATGGCTCATGTTTTCATCAGCGAAAGAGCAAAATTAGCTAGGCTTGGAGGATTTCATTAGAAAAACAAAATGTCAAGCCATCCATTATCAGAGGTAATTCAAGCACGTATCATTCAGAAGGCTTGCTACAAGAATGGGGAAAATGTAAGATTTCAGGCACCCCATTTCACATGAATTGAATCAATAGCTCGGATAATAAAGTCGTAAAAGATGATGTGAAATTAGAGTTTTTCTTTTATTGTACTGTAGAGAGGATGTGGAAGTTGATCATTCTTGTATGGCGACAAGAATGAGAGAAAACAATTCATCACTGCTGACAATTAGATATTTAATCATACGTAACGCTACAAACAACTTGCAGATGCGCACAGCATTTACAATTATACGCATTTCGAGAAATTTATTTTTGACAGTCAGATAAAGTGTGTTCAATTTCTAATTGACCATGTGGAGTATGGGGCCATTTGTATGCTGAAGAAATTAATGTAATGTTAATGTATAAACTGAGTGAATCTCAAGAAATAAGTCAAGAAAATATCTGTCTATTTCACTAGTTTGACTAGTTTTGATTTTCACTAACTTAACATGCTATTCTACAAAAAAAAACACATTAGGAAAAAAAAAAAGTTTGCAATGGAACGTATATATTCTTATTTTTGTTGCATTACAATTTTCTATAATTCAATATTGATGAAAGTAAAGAACATTTTCCCTCAGATTCTCAGTACTGCTGTGTGTGTGTGTATATGTGTGTGTGTGTATATGTGTGTACATATGTACATACATATGTACATAAATATATTCATATTGACATCTTGACTAATGATTAATGTTAATTTTAATGTTAAACACAAGTTCAGTTTGGAGTGCTACAAGGTTCAGTACTAGGACCTTTGCTTGTTGCCCTGTTTATGCTTTCTTTGGTAGACTTTATCAGTAAACTTTCAGTTAGCTTTTTATATAAATATATTTATTTTATATATATTTAAGGACAACAGCCAGCTTACTATAGTGTGTGCTTTCATGCCACTGGATTTGCCAATTTAAATTCACTTTTGTGTGATCATATGCTTAGCGTGTTTATTTTGCCAACAGCACACATTTAGTGGATGATGAGCAACATCAGATGTTAACATATACGGTTACGCTGATTATTTCTGTCATTTTCTTTCATTCCACTTTGTCATATCCCACTTATGCTAATTTCTGTCTCAATCGCCACTACACGAAATCCCCCAAAACTCTATATTTATACTAAAGAGCTCATTAGATAGGAAATGACATTTAGAGGGCTTTATGAGAGAGTGACAAGAGGACGCAAGGATTTATGTGACCTGGTAATGAAAAAGATTGCTGAAGTGTCATCCAGTCCGCTACAGCAATGATCCAATAATATGCGTCAAGCAGTCCCAGCAAGAAAGCTGGCATTAACAGCAATGATCACAATTAAAGGGACATTGTGCATGTATCAGGCCTTCATTCATTCTCCCCACCACTGGCAAGATTTACGTTATTGTTTCAACCAGCAAGAGAGGTTTTCTATGAAATCCACATTAAAGACGGAAGCTGGATTTGCTAAACTATTTTGATTAGTGGGACAATGACAGAAAATCGATTGACTAAATACTAATTGACTAATGACTAATAATTTCTTAAAGCAATTGCTTTTAACTTGACCATGTGTCTCAGAAGATTAAGGCCAATTGCTGATAAATTGTACAGCCAATTTCCGTAATAATAATAATAATAATAATAATAATAATAATAATAATAATAATAATAATAATAATAATAATAATAAACTAGGTCGAATGACACATTTATTTGAATGACAATTGATTTATAAAATAACCATTTATTAATTTTATATATATATCTATCTATCTATCTATATATATATATATATATATATATATATATATATATATATATATATATATATATATATATATATATATATATATTCTGATTCATTAATTAATTGCCAAAATAAAAGTATTTGAATGTTTTAAAAATATTCTTAAAAAAACATAAATAAACACATTTATGAATTTAGATATATTTATTTTCATTTTCTTTTGTTTTAAATCACAATTCACAATTCAAAACTTTTTTTTCCATTGAAAAAAAATAAACATCAAATGGGTTTGGAGCAACTTGAGGGTCAAGTGGTAAATAATGAGGAAAACTATCCCTTTAATGTTATAATAATCCCATTACAGTATCTGAATAAAATTTCTTGGATACAAGCAGATTTCAATCACTCGCCATGCATACATGGACATACACGCTAGTAACAAAACGGGGCACTTTGCCCCAAACCTCAATTTGCTTCTCAAGATTAAAAAATGAAGGCTAGCATGAAGCAAATGTGCATCTGTGGTCACATAACAATCCCTTATGGCTAACTAATGGGCCTGAAATAACGGCTTCCACTCAACAAGTACAAAGTAATGAGTTCTAGCTAGCTGGCCAACAAGAGAGGATGGGAGGGAGGGAGCTCGAGAGAGGCCAAATCTCATCATGCATAATAGATTGTGCCAACAGCCTGCGTGGAGCTCTTGAGGCCCAGTGCTTCATCATTCCTGGAACGGCGCAACGAGAGGGGACACCTGGGTTACTGAGGACGAATCTGAATGTGCTCGCAAGAGCGGGAGTGGAGAAGAACATACTCATCTGATGTCCTCTGCTCTTTTATCTTCAAGTCCATCCAAGCTGACCATCTTTTTTCTGGTATAACAACATCTGATCTGCGTTAAAAATAGTGTTCTTAAAGGGATAGTTCACTGCAAAACAAGGTTTTGTTAGAGTTTACTCTCCTTACCTACCTTATGAAACACAAAAGGAGTTAGTTAGTAGAATGCCAGAGCTTCTGTTTTCCATACAGTACACTGACACCATATGTGAACAATTCTTTAGGTCACGGTGTCAAGTTGCATGAAATGCATGATCAAAAAAAAAAAAAAAAAGTTCTGTTACTCCCAAACCTCATTTGTGGGTAAATTTATAGCATGCAACAATCAATCAAAGGTGTCTTCGCCTGGAAAATAGAGGTGTGAAGTCAGAAACATCCTACATCCAATATTTTCTACTTTAATACGCTATGTAGCTTTTTTTAGCACTATTCAGAATTCAGAATTATTTCTGGGTGTATCACCATATGGAGTATTTTTCGCAAGTATTTTATGAATTGGCGACTTCGTATGAATTTGTATGATTTGATTCTAAGAAAGGAAAGAAAATGTATCCAAAAACTTCACCCTCAATGGACTGTAAAAAGATGGTACAAAAATGTAAATGAGATTGTCAACAATTTGCCAAAACGTAAAATACTTTTGCCAAATTGCCACGAGAGAACTTTAAGTTAAATGAGTCAAAAAGTGAATAAATGTGCGTACAATTTGAAACCTTTAGGATGCTTATTAGAGAACATGTTTATAAATTGTGTTATTCTCCTCACACAAAGCTATATTATGGCTTTAGAATATGGTGGCCAAATGATAAGAGCTACTTTTATGGTGGTTTTTGGAGATTGGCAGCATTTATGTTTTTAGAAAATATAATTTAAGACATTCTCTAACAAGTCCCTCCACAGAATACATGGCCTCATACAAATATAAAAAAAATAAAAGTCAGGTGTCCTCCGGCTTTGTAAGGCTGTTGTTTTAAGATTTGTAATCTGAGATATGGCATCAATGGAGGTTTCTCCTCAGATGCTGAGAAATTGCTTGTCATTCTTAATTCTCAAAACAAAAAGAAAGAAAAGGGGGTTAGTTCACCCAAAAAAAAAAAAAAAAAAAAAAACATCTGTCATTAATAACTCACCCTCATGTCGTTCTAAGCCTGTAAGACATTAATTCATCTTCGGAACACAAATTAAGATATGTTTGATGAATTCAGAGAGCTCTCAGACCCTCCATAGACAGCAATGTAATTACCACAATCAAGGTCCAGAAACATAGCAGGAGATCGGTATAAAATAATCCATGTGACATACCGTAATTTTATGAAGCTACAATAATATTTTTGTATGCAAAGAAAACAGACACAGAATAGAATATGTGTGTGTTCGGTGAAAACTCTCCAAAATGGTACCAGGTTGATGCAGAGGAGACAAATTGTTCAATAAAGCCATTATTTTTGTTTTCTTTGCATACAAAAATATTCTCATAGCTTCGTAAAATTACGGTTTAACCCTTGATGTCATATGGATTCTTTTACTGATCTCTTTGCTGTTTTTAGACCTACATTGCTGTCTATCGAGGGTATGAGAGCTCTCAGAAATCATTTAAAATATCTTATGGTCTTATGGGTTTAGAACGACATGAAGGTGAGTAATTAATGACAAAATGTTCATTTTTTTTCGGTGAACTATGCCTTTAAGTAACAGTGGGAAAGAAAAGTTTAAAGCATTTCCCACTGATTAAAGAAGGCAGTCATCTTTCAGAATTCACATATCAAAGAGATAAATGGAAGAGCCTGTTAACTCTACTGGCGTTCCCCGCTCATATGGTGAAGTCCCGAACAGAGAATGTGTTCTGCAAGCAAACAGCCTTGACTTGAAGCAGCTCATGTGGGTTTAAATCACACGTCTGCTCTAAATTGACAACAGACTTGGGTAATTTCTGTCTACGTGGTCCTTGAGATAAGCTCTCCATCACAGTGCATGTCTGATTAGAATTTGCATAGATTTACTTCATGAATATTTCTAACTCATAATGATTTGTCCCTTTAGGTCTAGCAGTACTGTTTTTTTTTTACCAGTGAATATAAAAAATGAAATGGGCAAAAAATTCAAAATTGCGTTTATGCAAGCTGACAACTAATAACAATACTGTAGTATACATTAATGCTAATGAGACAGTTTCATATTCAGAATAATAATTATGATATTTACATGACAATATTAAAGTAGTTCACAGAATATCATGGTATTAACATGATACTAGTACAAAAACAGTAACATTACAGTTTGTTCAAAAACATGACGATATCATAGGAGTTTCAATGGTACTTCACAAAGTTCATTATGGTACTCCAAAAAGACTTGGGGATAACATTTACTTCTATATATATTATTGAAATAAATGATTTTGCATGGTACATCAACAAATACCATGACATTACCACAACCCTTAACAAAATACTGCAGTGGCAATACATATGACAATTCAAATATATAAGGATATCATAAAAGTTAGAAAAAAAAATGTTTACTAACTGATTAAAACATCCATATACTATATTTTTAAAATGGAACTTCATGTAAAAAAAATAAATAAATAAAAAATAAAAAATACTGTATGTTCAAAATGCATGGTATTGTCATGCACTTTTGGTATTTATTATGGTAATTGATTTTGAATGGTACATAAAAAATATATAATGATAGTACCATGGTACTTAAAAAAATGTAGTATGTCTTGGTTATGTATGGTAATCCTTGTTCCATGAAGGAGGGAATGGAGATGTCATGTAGGATGACCAACGAATTGGGATCTCGCTTAGATAGACCAACCTACTTTGAGTGCAATCTAAATGAGCCAATGTACATTGATATATGATTATTGCATCCAGCTGCCTCTGACCAAAGAGTGAGTATAAGTAGACAGAAGGTGCAGTGCATATTCAGGTTTTTGCTGAGGAGCCTTCAGTGGTGGTATAGGAGCTGTGGCAATGGGGAGTGACGTCTCCGTTCCCTCGTTCAGGATATACCATACGCAACTGAGACATTTCCTTTTAGTCGGTCACTTTCAACGTCATTTCGGATGACCAACAAATTGGGATCCCTACCAACAGGCCACAGATACTGCCCCTTCCAGTGTCCTATGAAGTGAAGTGACATACAGCCAAGTATGGTGACCCATACTTGCTCTGCTTGTAACCCATCCAAAGTGCACACACACCGTGAACAAACACCCGGAGCAGTGGGCAGCCATTTATGCTGCTGCCCCCGGGGAGCAGTTGGGGGTTCTGTGCCTTGCTCAAGGGCACCTTAGTCATGGTATTGAGGGTGGGAAGAGCACTGTGGGAGCCTCCTGCACCCCTACTATGGCACTACCCTCTGAGTAAAACTGGGATAACACTGGGAAAACATACCCATTCAATTAGTGCCTGGTTCTGAATGCTCCGCCACATCTGGCTGCAGAGGCGATGGAGGAGCTAATCAGGGTCTACTTTATGGACCCAACCTGAAGCTGGTTCCTCTCAGTGCTTCTACTTGTTTGAGGTGAAAACACAGGAGGATCCACACGAAATGCTATAGAACCTAACGAACATGACAGGGGTCATCCAGCCCACAGCTCCACAGTGAGGTGCCACAAGCCAGTGCCCAGGATGATGCAACACTCCTAGTAGAGTGACCTCGCAACCTGAGTGGGCAGGGCACACCCTGTGACTGAAAAGCCACGGTGATGACATCCACTATCCAGTGGGCCATCCTCAGCTTAGAGATGGCATTCCCCTTATGCTGGCCTCTGTGACAGATAAAGAGCTGGTCTTAAGACCGTAAGCCTTGTGTCCAGTCTACATAGCATCTCAATGCTCAAATGGGACAGAGCAAAGCTAGGGCTGGGTCTGCCTCCTCCGGGGCCAGCGCTTGCTGGCTCACCATCTTATCCCTGAAGGGAATAGTGGGAACCATGGGTACATAATAAGGCCTCAGAATTACCTGAGAGTTAGCCCAAACTCCAGGCATGAATCATTGACCAAAAATGCTTGCAGGTCCCCTACCCTCTTGATGGAGGCCAATGCAAGCAGGAGCAGTATTTTCATTGACAGAAACTTCAGCTAGACTGTCTGCAAAGGCTCAAATGTGACCTGCTGTAGTGCTCTGAGCACTAGAGTCAGGTCCCAAGAGGGTATAGAGGGGGCCGTGGATGATTTAGCCTTCTTGCCCACCTAAGGAATCTGATGATCAGGTCATGCTTCCACAGCAACTTCCCGTCTATGGGGTCGTGGTTAGGAACAATCACAGCCACATAGGCTTTAAGGGTGGAAGGGGAAATCGCGCAGCAGTAGGACATGCTTTTACATCAGTGAAAGGTGAGGTACAGATGTAACTGTGTTAAAAAAAGATGTGCTGTTCTGATCAAGAAGTGCTCTTCATTAACTGCAAGCCGTTCTATACGCCGCGGGAGTATTACTTGTTCATTCTTGTGAGTGTTTACATACCTCCTCAAGCACACTTGAGCTCAGCTTTACAGAAACTCGCTTATCAGATCAACGAGGCAGAACAACAACACCTGGACTCTGTTTCAACTATTCTTGGGGACTAAAGCCCCCCATTACCCCCACTCACCATCATAGACAGAACTGTGGTGGTGGTGGTGGAGTTATTCAGATTCCTGAGAACCACCATCTCTCAAGACATGAAGTGGGACAATCACATTGACACTGCAAAGCCCATCGATCGTGACCCCCCCAACCGGTGGTAGAGACCTGGCCTAGGGCCACTCCTGCCTGGAGAACCCAAAGGTCTGACCATGGGGTGAAGATCTCGTGGCAGGCCGGTGTAACTTGGACCCGGTGAGTGCCACGTTGCCACGCCTACCTCGGGACTCGGCCATAGAGCCAGTGCTGAAGTGGTGTCATATGAAGCAGCTCCAGTGGTGTGACTGCCGCTGCAGCTGCCATATGCCCCAGGAGCCTCTGAAACTGTTTCAGTGGGACCGCCATCTTGCTTTTGAATGTATTGAAACAGTTCAACACTGACTGAGAATGCCTGCATGATGTGAGCAGTCTGTTAGACCGAGTCCAGCTCCAAACCGAAAAAAGAGATCCTCCACATCAGGGGGAGTTTGTTCTTTTCCCAGTTGACCCAAAAGCCCCACTGGCTGAGGTGTGAAAGTACCAAGCCCCTGTGTGCACATAACTGATCCTGAGACTGGGCTAGTATGAGCCAGTCGAATTCTAATAATCTGTTCTCTCAGAGGAACAAGGGGTGCCTCCACAACTTACGTAAAGACAATATTGCACATATAGTGGTTTTAAATGTTACAGTAAAAATACATTATGATACTATGTGTCCAAAAATATGCTGCTTCATCTGATTCTTTTCTGTAAAACAAATGTTTAATGTGTTCAGAAAAGTTATCATAGTTTAGTGACACTGACACAAATTATAAACCAAGTATGAAAACCCACCAACTCTTAATGAATGGTTTTCTTCTGAAGCATCGGCCTTCATTTGAACCTTCTGTAATAGTTGCATATGAGTCCTTCAGTTGTCCTCATTGTGAAAATATGGATCTCAAAATCATACAGTCACTGGAAAACCAAAGAATGTGCGGGAGCTGGGGGATTTTTCTGAAGAACAATGGGCAATTGAACTGCTCAGAACCAATGCAGGACTCATGAACAACTATATCAAAACAGAAAAACAGCCATGGATCATAAAGGAAATGACAGACAGAATTAAGATTCTTTATTAATTAAGGTATGCAAACTTTTGAAAAGGGTCATTTTTATAAATTCAGTTATTGTTTTTTTAGTTGTGGAGTATATATGAACATCTTTTATGTGTAATAGCTTATTCAGGACAGTAAAAAAAAAAAAAAAAAAAAAAAAAAATACATGCAATTTTCATGAGCTCTCTTATTTTGTTAAAATTATTAATATATTTGCATGTTCTGTAAGAAGTATGTAAACTTATTAGCACAACTGTATATACATGTAAAAGATCATCAATGACTTTCCATGCATTAAAGGATGTGGAGGCCAAGAACCAACTGATTATCGGGAGAGCGAGGGAGAGAGAGAGAGAGAGAGAGAGAGAGAGAGAGAGAGAGAATGACAGTTGCGTGTGCTTTACCCGTGTCTCTCTACAAACAATTAATTACTTCAAAAACAGTGATTTTTACGACCTAGCTGTTGAGAAATATCATGTAGCGATCTATTATGTAGGCTATATTATTACTAAAAATCACTGTGAAGCGTTGTGTGTGTATATATATATGGATGTTATGGCATGGATATTATGGCAATGAATAGTTATACATAGCACATCGATGAATACCATGGTATTACCATGATACTTAAACAAAACTCATGGTAATGGTTCATTTAATCCAAAATTATAATACCATTATACTAAATGATACTAAAGTTTTTACAAGGTACTTCTAATATATATATATATATATATATATATATATATATATATATATATATAAACATGGTAAACATGTCAAAATCATGGTTTTACATATCCATATACAGTGGCACATCAACAAAGTTCTATAATCCAGTCAAAATACCATGGTATTGTCATAGGACTTTAAGAGCATGGGTGGTGAATAGCATTCTACCTCAGCAATTTATTAATGAAGGCTTGTACGTCCAACATTTCGACAATCAAATAAATTGTTCCAATCAGTGGAACCATTAATACATTTTATTCAGCTGTACTCGTCATTTTTATTTTTTTTCACAGCAAAGTAAAACTTTTCCTCTTCTCCTACATGATATATACAGTATTGGTGGTACACTCAGTGCAGATGTCGAACTGAGACCCAACGGAACTCCAGTGCAGATTTCAGCACGTTGTGAGCAGATCTTGGGAATAAATCCTGGCTGCATTGACACGTGGAGTCCTAGATGCTGCGTTTGATTTTCACAGCCACATGCTTTTTGATGCTACATCAACGCATATGGATTTATGAATTGCCACTGTCTACCATGTGGCACCTGGATATACTCAAATGAAGAAGACAGAACAATGGGAGGATTCTTAAATTCTTGTCTGGTTTTAAAATGGGAAGATTCTCACTTCAGAAAACAATCATGGATTTTCGGGCTAAAAACTTATATATATATATATATTTTTTAACCAATGATCGATTCAAGAAGTGGTCATAGATGGCAATACAATGATAAAAAAAAAAAAACTGGAGAAATTTTGGTATTATTTTGGCATAATGTTTTGGTAACTGGTAAAGCTTGCAGGCTATTTTCACCACAAAATACAATTTATAAAATTAACAAGTAAACTAACTATATTGTTCATTAAAAAAGGAAGTCTATTTCAGGACCATTATTTTCACATTAATTTCATGGCAATTATGCAAATATTTTCACAAAATTTTAATTACCATAATGTGGTCCAGATGTTTTCCTTCCAATTATTAATTTAAATGGGAGTAATTTTTTTATAAAAACCTTTTTTTTCCCTTTTCTTTTTTATACATAAATCTGCATAAAGCAGCAGTGCAACTTCTTCCATTATGATAAAATAATTATGTTTAAGTTTTTCATTACGGTAATGAGAATTAGAGGCAAGAGTGCTTAAATGTCATCCAAATCTTATTGCTAATCAAGGCTTCATTTTCATTAAGTGCAATATATTTAATTTCTTCAGATTTTGGAGTAAAATATAACCCAGACAATGATACATCTTAAGAGACTGGAAGAGCCACAACCAAACTACACACATAATTATATATATATATATATTAATCCTGAATACCAAAATAACTGTAGTGATGCCCCTAAAGTAATGTGAAGCCCCCAGTTATATCATGTTTAATGTATGCTAATTTTAAACTCGGTAGCACAAAGAAAGAAAGCTTGTGTTTTGTAGGGTATCATTGCAGTATCTGAAAAGCATGAGAGGCTCATCCATCCTAATGCCCATGGTTAAGTAAACACAAGAGCTTGGAGACACAACCATCTGTACGTTTTAACAGGAGTCATCCTCAGAGGCGAATCTTCTTTAATCTTTATATGTAGCCTGTACTTATATTACAATCTGTAAACTGCAACATTGCATCCTATTAGAAACTTCAGAGACATAACGTCGCATTTCAAGGGCAGATGAAAAACCATTGTATACAAGGTGATCTAAACCGTTGAAAGAATTGGGAGAACATTGAATGCTCACAATTTCTGAAAGTATATGTTCTGAATGATTGAGAAAAAAAAAAAATGACTAAGATGAAAAAGGTTAGTTCATGTTTTTTTAAGCCCCACCAATGGTGAAGGACACATTTCTAGGAAAGCTTCAACACAGTGGTATTGATGTGAATCCTGTTTATCTTGAAAATCATACGCATTTGAAATGGGGGCTCGTCCGGGATCTCTAAAGTTTCTCCTACAAGGTTGTGAGAGAAAACAGCTAAATAAAAACATGTTCATCAAACGCTAGACTCACGATGGAAACAGATCTACCATCTTTCATCTTTGCCTTCTCAATTTGTCTGACAAGAGAGACACACTGTCTACTTTGTTCCTTATTCTAAATTAAGACAAAGGGAACATAACAGGTATGGCGTGTGTAATTCATCTAAAAAAACAAAACAAATGAATCTCGTTTGTGATAGACAAGCAGTAAATTAAAAGAAACATTTGGTCTCTCTTCTTGATCTCCAGCTGTCAAGGGGTTTTAAAGGCTGCAATGCCATCGAGGGTGCTTCAGATCCTCAAAAGCAAAAGGGTTTTATGAAGAGTGCTCTACCCAAAAGGTCACTTGCTGGAGGGTTCACATTCTTTGATGGTAATGAGGGGTCTTACAGAGGAGGATCCTTTGACAAAACGCTGTGTGTGTATATATATATTACTGAAAAGGTGCTAACCCCACAATTTCTAGTAAAACAAAAATGAAATCACTGAACATTTATGCTTTTAAAAACTCATCTGAAGTGTATCGCAACAGACTACTACTGTAAATACTGTAAATTTTTTTGTTGGTTTTAAATAGGTGCAATTATTTTCTGTATTAATAAACTGTTCATATATCTTAGTTTAAACCAAGATCGTTCTTTAACCTCCGTAGTTATGAATATTATTGTTACAAGACTTTTACATGCAGTATAATATGAATCAACACCTAATGCACGTGGGTGGTCAGATCGCAATCAGTTTGCGCAAAACTCAAGATTATCAAAGAACCCACACACATTCCCGGTGAGAACACTTTTTAATACAAGATTTAAACATACAGTGTTTGGTGGCATAAATTAACCAACGCTGTGTAATATGAAAGAGAATGAATAGTGTTTTTCGTCATTACGTTGGCGTTGTATTTTCTTTACTAGGTTGCACTTCTTTGCAGCAACTGACCTCTAAGGTGTCTCGCTCAACACATCATTGTCATTTCTAACACCTGGACCCAAGGTCGACCTCAGCACCTTTATAAATGCATTGCTTAAATGTTCAATCTTTTGTCAACTCAGCTTGTCTTTGCAATACAGGTTGCACACTTTGTAACATTGTTAAAACTCAGACAAAATGCTTAAAAAAAAGAAAACAATAATAAAGAAAAGACATACATTTATAAAATTAAAGAAATAAACTCATACACACACATACACACAAAAACTTACTAACGGTTTCCCTCTCTTAAACCATTTTCGTTTTTAAGGATTGGTTATATTCATACAGAAAGTATAATCAAATCGTTTTGTGAAGGCTAAAAATATATGAAAGGCTGAATGATTTGACAAAAAAAAAAAAGAAAAATAGCTGCGCAAAAGAATAAAAAAATAACATTGCAAAATAGATCAAACTCAACATTAGCTCAGGGTTCGTGAAATTAACCAAATAAATTGAATACATACACAGACTAAAATAAATAAAAGGGACGGAGGGGAAACTATCATATTTTTACTTATTCATCATTGCTTTTATTCAAGACTGTACGGAATAAAATGAAAAAGACATCAACTTAAGCAGACATAACGGTAGCAAACGAAAGCCATTTTGTAATCCGCATCTTTGGTTTTTCCACCTAAAATATTTATTTATTCAGTGTTGTGCTAATGAGAACACAGTAGCTTTACACTGTGCCCCCCCACCCCCCCCCCAAAAAGTGTTTTTGTAAAAACAGAAATTTACGTAAAAGGCAAAATTGTGTATGACAATAAATAGCCACTTTTCTTACCCCATTGGCAAACTGTGATTATTTTTGCTTTAATTTCTAGTATAAATCTACCAGATTCGTCAGATTCAGGGTTAAAACAAATACACAACTTTGCTTCTTTGAAAAAATACTGAAAATGATTTTGCACTCTGTCAATGCCGTACCATGATGAAGTGCACTTTGCAATGTTTTTGTACCTAAATCCTACTGCACCATTTCCATCTTCAACCTTGCTTGTACGCACAAATGAAACATCAATCAAACCTCCATGGATTTTGGTTTGCTGATAAATCTATAAAGGCTAAATGGAAGCATAAAAATACAAGTTATGATCACACTCAAAAATAGATCCATACATAACCTCATACATGGCAAAACAATTCTGGGGTTGTGAGACTTAAGGAGGTTCTGCGTCACACAGATCTTGCACAATACTTGTACTGACCAGCCGTGACGACGCCACACCTTTATTATTGCAATTGTCACTTTTGAATTCAAAACCTCAAAACAAATGAGCGTAAAATACAAATCAGAAAAATAATAATACTATTTCATAGGACATTTTCCCTGACAACACAGTCCACCATTTCTATTTTGTAAGCTTAAAGCAAACTTAAAGAAAACCACCTAAGAAAAAGACCCATGAGGGAAAGCTATATAATGAATCAATTACCAGGACTAGAGTTTTACAAATTGCAATACACTATATATTTGTTTTAATAAACAATTTGAGGCTGTATCAAAAACTTTGTAAAAAAGTAGATTGTGATTTTATCAATCTTTTTTCCCCCTTTCATTTTTTCTAGTTTTATGATGCTTTTGTAAATGAAACCAGTTCTTCACTCCTCCTATTCCAGGTCTTGCTCAAGGATTTTTTTTTTCAATAACCATCACTATATATAAAAAATAATCACCCCTCATCTAAAACAAACGGTTAATTTTTTTTTTTTTTTTTACCATATCTGATTTACACACGTTTAGACTATACATTTATATCCACAGGCAGAATATTATGTACAGAAGACACTTGCTGCGATACCACCAAGGCAAAATATGGCATTCAACTGCAAATATATAATTATGACATGACATTTAATAAACAATACCGCTGTGTAGAGGATGGGTCACCATTATTATAATCTTCAGTCTTTATTTTGAATTATTTCGAGTGGATTCAAGGCATATACTCCATGATCATCACTAAGATATATATATATATATATATATATATATATATATATATATATATATATATATATATATATATAAACAAAAGAAAGCAAGAAAAACTACAAATCATCTGAAACCCGAGCTTTTTCTGATTAAATCAAGTCTTTGAAATTGAGCAATCCGTCTCAATGACTCTCGGTAGCTTGAATCTCACTTGTGAACCATTATATTGGCGGTTTTGACTTGAGGGTGCTGAACATGGTTCCTGCTGTCTTATGAGAGAATTAACGATGTCAAGACCCCGTCAACCTGTACAACCAATTAAATCACAAGATTTCTTCATGGCCTATGGGAAATATGATTAAGTGAGATCAGTACCGGGCTCCGGCCTGTCAGGTCAAAGGCAGAATCTGCATAGACGACTCACTCATGAGATTACCGCCTCCAAAAGTTTCACATGGCTGGCAAGAACTTTATAGCACAAATCTCAAGTCAGAACACACACTGTGATGGTCACTCACTGATTTAATATGTTTTTAGCATTTCTGAGAGGTGGAAAATAGTGTTTATCTCAGTGTAATACTTAAACTAAAAAAGAAAAAAAGGAAGTAAAATCTATAATAAAAATTAAAGGTGATCGAGCATAACAACTTTCAAATATACAGTGGATTAAACAAATCTTTCATTTTGGCTACCTCTTCTTGTAGTGATTTAACTAGAAATGTGAAGAACAATAAAAACGGTTTAATTGTGTGTTAAAAGGCAAAACCATAATGAATCGACATCTCACGTAACTGTCTGCATGGCTGTCCAAGTCCCTCAAGGCCATTCTTTTATTCCCCTTCCGTTATTGAATTTCTCAATGAAACCTTTTGCACCTGCAGTCAGCTTTATTGTCCACTTATATTATCCAAGATTAACGAATTCAGAAGATAGAAAGAGTGCTGTTAGGCAAGGAGTTTTGATTCTGAGTCAGAAAATCGTGAAACAAAAAAAAAAAAGAAAATTAAAATCAAAACATAACCAATAATTAGTCAAAAAAGCCCATCGAGACACAAAATGCCAGGACTGGAGGGTACATCCCAACAGTTTAGCAATAACCAGAGTAGTCAGAGGCTGAGGTTGTTTTTGCTGTCCTTTGTAGACTATTCACTTGCCCCACCCTCCCACATCTCCTTAAGAGTTCAGTTTAACAAAATCATCCCATCACATTCAAACCCCAACTTGCAACACCCCCCGCCCCTTCTAAAAATCCCATAATGCAAAGAAACAACGCACTGGTGTGGAACTACAAAAGTTCCCCATCCTCCTGCTCCGGAGGTTTTGGCAAACATTAGGGTGGCACGTAAGGGGGTGGCGATCTGTATGGGGTCATGTTCTTGGGGCGGGATCCTTTCCCCTCCATTGGTGTAGAGAAGGGTGGTGGTGGCTGGTAGGGAGGGGCATTAGGATCCTCATCATGTAGTGGTGTATACTCTCCCAAAAGGTCCTGGTTCAGAGGTGTTGTCTCTGGACTAGCCATGTTGGGATACTCTGGTGGAGGAAGCGGAGGCTTCTCCTCTTGAAGGATAAGGGGCATGCTGGAAGATGGGGGTGGCTTAGAGTCATCAAGCTCATCCGCAAAAATAATGGGCACTCCTTTCTTGATGAAAGTTGCTTGGTCTTCGATTGTCAGCTTGCCCTTGCGCTTCTTGCGATAGCAAATCATGGCAATGATTCCCGCTATCAACAAAATTGCTGCAACCACCACTGCCGGAATGACGGTGTGAAGATACACATCATCATTGCTCTGTCTTCCAGCACCCACAGCGGGAGTAACAGGAGAGGTGGTCGGATCTGGGATCTCACCTAATGGGACAAACATGTAATTGCGACAGCTTGCTGTGCCTCTGACATTGATATTTAAGGCCTTGAAATCTGGTTCCATAACATGTGTGAACTGTGGTGAGGGTCTACCCTCATTATTAGAGATTCTTCTGCTCAGCTGCTGTATTTGCTCTCTTGGGCAGGGGTTTTGCTGAAGGCTGTTATTGGTCCATTCAACTATGATAGATCCCTTCGTGATGTTTTTCAGTGTAACAGTGCTACTGTTGCGATCACCAAAAGACTGGGCCAGTTTCTTGACGAGAAGGATCTTCTTGTGAATGTCATTGGTGACTGAACGTGCATCTCCTTCAAATACAGCAGTAAACAAGACCGGTGACTTAACATTGTTTCCCCATCGATTAACACGGACCTCAAAGGCATCTATTGCATAGAGACCTCCTTTGTCAGTTGCTTGCATGAAATACTCATGTTTTCCTTCATGCCCCTGGTCTGGTAATCCATAGAGCAACTGGCTTGTGCTGTTGAACTGTATCCAAGAATCATCTCCAACCACATCATTGCCCTTGCGCAAGGTGAGTCTCAACTTATCAGTAGTTCCATCCTCTTTGTCGAAAAATGTATCAGGTGGAACCTTCACCTCAAAGTAGGTGCCAACGTAGGCATTCACCTGGTCGATTGGGTTTTGCAGCTGGGGTTTTATATTGCCTTCGATTTGGATAACAGGGGGTGTTGTGCGCCTTGGTGGCTTGGTTGTGGTAGTCTTGGGTTCTCTTGGTATCGGAGTTGTCTTGGGTCTCTTTGTAGGTCTTCTGGTCGGTTTCCTGGTGGTGGGTGTTGCTGGGGTCACAGAGGGCCCAACATACACAGGCCTGGTCATGGTGGGCTGGATGGTGATTGTGCTGGTGGTGTCTATTACTCGTGTTGGCTGAGGGGGGCCTAAAGTTGGAGTGTAAGCAGGGGGATCTTTGTTTCGAATGGTAGGTTTCATAGGAAGTGGCATAGGACCACGAACAGGTGGGGCAGAACTCTCTGAGGTAGGAGCAATAGATGGAGAAGTCGGTGTGGGAACGATACGGGTTGGGGGGTCAGGGTAAGTTGTTGGGGGTGGTAATGATTGCATGGGAGTGGGGGTGTTGTTGAGCTGCCTTCGCACCCTTTTAGGTACATAGGGCTTTTTGTTAGCGATATGCCATCCAACGACCGGATATCCCAACTGTGCAGACATGGTTCCCTCTTTTGCTGGAACCTGAACACTACTGATATCAGGAATGCTGCTTTGATCCAGACTGCAACCAAGTTTCCAGGACAAAAGGGCTCCATTTTCAACCACTTTCTTGGCATTTCCCGGGCCTGCCATGAAAGCAGACATGTCAAACAAACGGTTGTTGACCACAGGCAAAATCTTCATGTGCTGAAGTCCCATGCCAGAGAACTTCTTCATGTTAGCAAGTAGTTCCACCCTCTGCTTCGGGCACATCTTTGTGAGGTCAGCATCCAGAATGACAGTAAGGACAGTAACAGGTTCCTCATTGCCACAGATGAAAGGTTGGACATCATTGCTGGCTGACTGTTGAATTGCAAGCTGAAAAGGGTCAGTATCAGCATGCTCCTCTGGGTGCACCTCAATGGAGAACACATCCGGGCTATGGGAGACTTGGCTCTCATTAGAAACAGAAACAGATATGTAGTGAACACCCTTGTCTGTCTCTAGAGGAAGGCCTTGAAGTGTGCCACTCTCTGCATCCCAGTGCAACCATGCTGGGAGCACATCCTTGCTTGCTTCTGTGATCTGTAAAATAGGAGGAGAAATAACAATTACCACACTTGAATGACTTGAATCTGAAATGTAACAAGACAAATGAGCTTACAGTGATTCCAGATATGCACTGCCAAGTCAAACAACTTAAAACCTGAATGTAAATCCCACTTTATAATATGACTAATATCCAATCACATGAATCAAAGCTGTCTTTGACGCATCATTTGTAGTTTTTGTATTCAGTATTTCCTGGTTGTGAGCAAAGTCAGTATCTTGAAATTCAGTAAGAGGAGTAAAGACTAAAATGAATGAGTGCTCATAGAGTGGCATAGAGCTCCCTGCGGCAGAAGATACTCCACCAGCTGGAGAGATGTTCAACGAGCGCTCAATCAAAAATAACCAATAATGAATCAATGGCATTGAGATGATCCATTAGCAAAAACACGCTTCTTTGCAAATGCAAAAATACATCCTCTGCTTCCAGCCCCTTAATATGATCATTAATAAGTCCTGGTTCATACATTATGTAGAGCCAGAGCTCATGGGTTGGGTCATTAAAACTCAAACCAGTGCACCGCAGTCACTAAGGGAGTGAGGGCATCAGCAGCTGGGCTTTTTATTTAAATTGACAGCCTTCAAAAGGTTTAGACACAAAAATGCACCAGCACCACACCCCTCTCTCTGCCTTTCACAATCTTGATTTTGAATGTTCCCATCAACCAGTCAGTACATGTGTGCGAGTTTGATTGTGAACCTATTTGATCACTTAGAGTCATTAATAATTCAGGTGGGAGTCTAATTATAGGCTAATCTATAGTCTTGTTGATTGATAGTGTGTGTTTGAAACATCAACACAGCTTCACTTCAAAAGGTATGTGGCTTGCACAGAACAGTGGTATTTTAGCAGATGCAAAATAACAATCATTTACACCACTTGAAGCTGTCAAATTTAAATTTGTTTCCACAAAGTCAAACCAATCTGGAATGACATTAGAGAGTATAAAAAAAAGAGAAGAAAATTGGAAACCTTTTATATTTTAGGGTGAATTATTCCTTTAAAACACAGAAATGGGCCACAGCTATCAATTACAGAATGTGTCAAACTACGATCAATTCTGGAATCATCCTTCAATTAGAGAATTGATTCTGCACTGCCACTGAATCTATACTTGCGTTTCGCCTCATTATCTGTAAAAACCACAGCTAATAGATATACAGCATTGGCAAAAATTACCTTACATATTCTGTTTATATTCAAACTGAAACCATCCCTGCAATGAAACATATGGCACAGATGGCATGTGTCTACATTCTGGTGCCTCTTCAGGCCTTGCTTTAGAACAAAACGGAAGGTTAAGGCAAGTCTTCAATGCTGCCTTCTGAAACTAGAGCATCAGTGACAAAACGAACACACACACACACACACACACACACATACACACACACACGTTAACATTCAGGGAACCACATAGTTTCCATAGTGATGATTCATGCAACCCACACTAAAGACAGTATAACTTCTGCCAAAGGCATGTTTCTCTTGACTTAAATGTAGAAAGCAAGTAAAGACAGAAACGAGTGCAGAGAGTACGTCAACAACGAGAATATTTACGAGTTGATTTTTCCTTCCTATTTCAGTTGCTGCGGCAAAGCTGTTGGGATGTTTCCAAATGGCACATGTAGAAAATCACATTCCTTTCCAAAGGTCATGTTAAGCAAAATGAGAGAGCCCACTTGGGTCACCTTTCACTGAATCTTTTTCCATACAAGGAATGGGAATGGCGACTGTCAGTCTTTAACATTCTGCCAAACTTTTAGAGCTGTTGTGCTCTACAGTAGAAAGGGAGTCAAGCAAGTGTGGAGCAACGTAAAAGTGAGCATCTAAATGACAATTTTAATTTTGGATGAACCATCCCTTTAACAACACTTGGGACCTCTGTGATAGGGTTGTAATAGCAAAATCTAAAAGTCCTGATGAGAAGAATAAACTTTTCCCCACTGAAATGAAGGAATTACATGGATAAATCAAAACTCCCTTCGTTGTGGGTCGAATAAAGCCGCCCATTGTTAGGGCACGCTTACAGAAGAGTCTGCAGGAATAAAAGATCCCATTGTTGGGATATGAAGACAGCTGAAAAGATAAGATTCATAGTTCTGAAGGAGTAGGCTCAGGCATGTCTTTGTGATATTAGAGAGAGAAATGGAGACAAAGGAGGCGGTGGGGAGAATTTGAAGTGGGAGAGCCCTTTAGTTTGGCCAAGCAGATGTTTACAAGAAATGACTAACCCATTTATTTTGGTTAAAAATTCATGCAACTCCACTCATCTCTGTCTCTGAACACATTTGCACATGCTTCATCACACATCACATTTTGAGGAGCGAAGTATTTGCACTTCTAATTTCAAGACAGAATGACAAAAAAAGTGATAACCTACTCTAACCTAGTGAAAACGGATGGCCATTTTCAGTGGACTGTGGAACATGACCCATTTTTATGCCGAAAATTACAAATGAAATGTGGGGTGTGTTTAGGTCACTTAAAAGAGGGATTTACAAAGGGGAAGGGATTTTCAGCCGTCTAGCAGAAATCAAAACAGGCTTCAAGTGGCTGATGGCATTCCATTTCTTCAACCTTCATCTGGGTAAATGAAAGTTATCATATGAATGCCGATTCTGCATGCTGACATTTTTCTAGACAGGGAATGAAATGGAAACAGAATAAAAGGCTCACCGGGAGAGCAGCTGTTTGTTTATAATAAAACTTTAAATTGCTATTCGGTGAGGAGGGAATGTCAGCTTTTGATCCTAGCGGCGAAACAAGCATGAACAAAGGAGAAAACTGTTAACGTGTAGAGGGGGGAAAAATGCAGTGAAGATAAATCTCATGAATGGCAAGGAGTATTCTTTATCGTGGATTGGTATCGAAACACTGACATGTTATGAAAGAGTGAAAATTACAGCTCTTCTGGCCTTGTCATTCATGGCTGACTGGTGGAGATGGGCATATGCAGTAACTCGACATTTGAATTCAACATAGGACCTATTTGATAGGACATCTGCAAAATAAGGAGCCTGAAGAAAGAGGGATAAATTCTAAAAGTGGGGCTTATTTATGGTGTAAATCCACAGAGCTCCATTTCCTGAAACAATCACAAGGAGAACGGTCAAGGACACTTAACTAGTTAACCCCTAACTGCCCTCTAGTGGACATAACAGGCACCGCAGTGTTGTTTCATTCACACAAGCCAAAGGCTGTGTTCTGTTCCCTTTGTTTTCAATCCCACCTAAAATGAGAAATTACAGGACCTCGTTTCTGAAAATGAGAAGGCTGCATAAAGACTGCTGAAAGGCCAGTGGTGCGGCAGAGTAATTCTAGTCTGCTATGACACCGGCACCGCAAAAGCTGGTTGCTATGCAGAGAGCATCATAACAAAAAGGCGAATATGCATCCACGAGACCCAGACGGAGCAATCTTGAGTTACATACGTCTCCCCTTCGACATACAGTGACTCATATTTCCAAAGCCATTTTATTATCAGCTGCAGGAATACAACTTTTCCACTGCCTCACTGCTGAGGCTAATTAGGTTTCAGTGCCAGTCTTTGTGCTGAAAAAGGGAGGGGCTGGAGAGAAGATGAAGGATCCTGCCGTCACGGACGAGTGTGAAGGAGCAGGAGGAGAGGAATTCAGAGAAATGAAAGGATGAGGGAGAGAGAAGCTCGCTGAGTCGTTCAAACAGGATCGACATTAGCATCTGCCTCCATATCTCAAAATGATTGAGCAATTGTCAATTGGCTTTGACATTTAAGACTAGAGCTTTGTGCTGTTTTATTTATGTTCAAAACAGGACAAGCGGATGTTAAGTTCTCTCTTTTTAAGCCTGTCCCCTTGGTTCCTTTTGATAAAATGGAGGCAAGAAATGTAAAAGCATGAAGTAGGTCAGTGACTTCAAAAGGATCTTTTGCACAGTAGGTTATTTATGAATATCTGAGGGTCCGAGCATTTCGTGGAAACCATACAGATGGGTCTGGTGTGAACAAAGGTCTTTGGACTTTACTGACTCAAGATATTACTGAGTGGTATTTTATTAGAATTCAAATAAAATCAAAATTCAACTGAAATATTAAGTGTAAACAAGATTATAGTTTGTGTCGTAAGTTAATGTAAACTTTTATTTTTATTTTTTAAATTCAGGTTTATGCATTTATATTGTAGGAAAATTACCTATGTTATCTATGTATCTTTCTATATACTGAGGCCATATTTACGAATGACAGTATGATCATAATCACCTTTACCACTCTGCTAGGTTTTTTTGTGCAACCAATCCAAGTTTTTAAACACTGCAGTTGACCAATATATCGCCAAGGCCGATATATTGGCCATTATTTGTCATTTTTCCAATATCGGAATCGGCAGTTACGTTTTTCTGTTTGGCTGACGTGTTCGCGGCGGGACTTTTATTTTGACGATGCTGAGAAAGGCAACGCATAAGCACACAGTGCTCACATTCTCCATCTTGTTCGATGTCGTCATTAACATTTCTGTCTAATACAGATATAAGTTTGTCTAATAATCAGATATAATTAATCTATGCAAAAAGTATTATAATGGTTGCTTTTATATTGTAAGTAATTGAAAGACAAAAATAATACTTTCTTGTTTGCAATCAGGATTAAAAAAATGCGCATTTATATAATTTAAACAAATCTTTGAATGGCTAATGACCATTTAATTTCACAAACCTTGCAAACTCAAGTTTTGAGATCTTGTGAAGTGTGCATTTTTATCTGGCATGATCGCGTGTTCTCTGTGTGATGGTCGGTCCATGTGAACTGAATGCTTTAAATTTTAATTTTAAATAAGCTACATATCAGCCATATATAGACCCCCTTGCTTTCCAAGATATCGGCAGTCAAAAAAAAAAAAAATATCAGTCAACCACTAGATTCAATTCATTTTTTCATGACACCAGAAAATTATTTATCATTTGCAAAGATGATTCTAAATGCTGTTAAGGAACGAGAGGGGAAGTTCACTGTGGGCTATTAGTCTGGACAGGTCTGAATGGCTATGCAAAGGAACAGCTGTAGGCAGCTTTAACTGTTGGGCGGTGGATTCTTTGGCACAGCTGTCAAGACAGATTTTCCGAAAGTGCACAAAGGGGCTTGTGGTTTCAACTTAAAAATGCGCTTGACAGGGCAGAAATGATCCAGTGAATGTAGGATTACAAAGAAACTCTGGGAGAGCCACCCAACATTCTGATGGGACGGAGAAACACAATGAACAGATACGGACAGGGTCACGCTTTTAACAACAGTTGACATGGACGGGGTGGTTAAAAATGTCTCATAAATGGCTGGGTGGTCAACAAAAGATGCCTGGTCAGGGCTGCATTGTGTCTGCACCATTAGTGCACTGCTCGGTTTTCAGAATGAAAGAAATGCAAGCTGACAAGCTGCTAGAAGCACACACCTTGTTGGGCTTTATACAAATAGCCGATTGTAGCATCAGCTACACAAAAGCAGAAAATAAATTCCATGCCCTCACAGAAATTTTGGAAAACAAACAGATTTGTTTATGCTGTTGATCTAAATGTAAAGCACCTCCCATGCATCAGCCCACAGTTTTCTGAAAGCTCTCTGCCATCCAGAATACGGACCACGTGTTTGCAAGTAGTATTGCGTTATTACAGGGACCAACACATTTTATGGTCCATCAGTCATAAGGAAAGCGTAGAATAAGATTTGAGCAGCGCTTGGGGCAAAGTCACGTATTTTGCACTGACTGAGTACATTGGCTGAGGAGTGTGGTGCTATCTGATAGACCAGGGACGATCCACTGAGCACTAAAGGACAAATATGTTTGCATGCATTTGCAACGCATTTTGAAGGATGCCATGTGCACTGAAGGAACACCCTCTCACCTTTACTGTGCTCCTGGAGTTCTTCGCTTTGATGGGCACCAACATTTGGAACACCCGGCCCACCACCGCTGAGGAGTCTGGGAAGCCAACGGGCTGCGACACCGCAGCTACTGCCGCTTCCACCTCATGTAGGTCTGACAGCACCGCCGAGTGCATAGATGCCTCCAACTGCCCTACATCACCTAGAACTTCCATTGGGTTCTGATCCCAGGAAGCCCGCACTTCTGTTACTGTCAGCACCATTGCGATCAGCAGCACCAGAAAAGTCCTGTCCCTCTGCCCCATCATGGGGCATCCCCCATCCCGGGACTTTCTCAGTTTATTGCGCATGTCTGCTTTTATTTTTTCTTGCTCGCACAAAAGAGGACGTCCAGTTGAGGGGGCAGCATGCACCCCACTGAGTCTGAAAGAACTGATCCTCTTTTCAAAAGCTCAATCCTCTCCTTTTGTTCCCGTTGCCGGCCCCTTTTCCCTCCTTTTGTGGAAGTTCCCTCAGTAGTTCTGAAATCCCATAGTTAAGGGGCTGCCTCTGAGACCTGCACTGAGAAAGAGAAAGAGAGGAATTAATTAACAAGCATTTCAATAGCAAAAGACTACTCTGATTTGTCCGACCAATGCACCTTCAGAGTGATCCGTCATGTTGGCACTGTAAAATGGGGAAAAAATAAAGCTGTTGGTATTAGCTTATGTACTTGTTCAGGTTTACCCAACCATCTACAGGGTCATAGTATCGGAAGTGGGTCTTTATACAAGACATGTTAGCTGGGTTTCCATCCAAAATTGCTGATTTAATTTATATTCAAAATTGGAATTTCGCATGAAACATTTGTGAATAAGCACCGATTCGATCCTACGAGTCAAAGATAACTATTTTCACTTCCTGATAAACTGGAACGAAATATCTCTAAGACAAGTAGGAGAAGCAACTGGTTATAATAATTTTCATTTTTAATAAATTAGTCACACAATAAATGCAGTCATTGCTTTCGGAGCAGATGCCTGCTGTTTGGGAATGCAGTCATGTTATTAAAAAGGCAATACAGAAAGACTTTGACGACAGACATTGCTCGGGCATTTAAGAATGACCATAACAACATTTCACATGCTGTGCAACGAGATCAGTCAACCGTTTAGTCAGGTTATGTTGTCCCATAGTGCAAAGTCACATGACTTTTTAGATGTTTCCATCTTCCATTATTTGCATTCAAAAACCTCAAGGGAGCTTAAAAACCGTTTTGCAAGTTATGGTTTATTTTTATTTATTTTTTTATTGACATTTCCGTCACTTGTTTTCAATGGAATAATTAAATGCGCATGAAAACGATGATGGAAAGATAGATATGTTTGTATTCAAAAATAGTTAGATGCAGCTGACTAAAACAAATCTTGAGATGCATAAAATATATTTTTATACCTAGTAATAGTTTTTAGATATTTAAAACACAATGCTCATGGTATACACATGCACACACAAATAACATGCAAACTTGTTGGCCTGACTAGTTGTTTGTTACATTACAATTACATTAGTCAATTAGGTCAAAACCCAATTCAAATACCATCCAAGGTATCAAATAAGTTACGTATCATTAAGTTGCCGTAAATCACTTTAGGTTAATGGTATAAGCCAGATCTTCAGTCTCTGCCAGCACTGATGTTTCGCAGTGCTTGCTTACCCACATGCACGCATACACAGGTGGATCAAGACTAATCTGATTACCATTCACAGCTCTCTCTCCTTTTTCTCCTCTCACACTGTGCCTTTCATTCGCTCCCTGCCTCATTCGTCACCGAACATGTCCCTGAAAAAAAAACACCCTGCACTAGAAGAGTAACCCGCTCCATGAGCGTTGAAAGAAATGGACGGAGACAGGGGGTCAGTCCATAGCGACCAACTGGTTCAAACACTTCAGAGGAATGCACACCATCTGAATTGTCTCTTGGGGGGAGAGCTCTACACTCTAGAAGTTTGTTATTCATGCAGGTCTTTCATTCAGAAAGGAAGACGAAAAAGCCTGCAGTGAAAAGAGGGATGGGTTTAGTGCAGGCTGGGCCGCAGATTTTATGCATTTGAAGAGGGAGCTGCTCTGCACAATGCAGCTCATTTCCCCTGAGAACTGCTCTTAAGCCCTTGTATCCAACCTATGAACGAGAGAAGCGGATACGAGACGGGTGAGGCGGTCTCTCACGCTCCCTGTGTTCGGTAGGAAGGGAGCTTCTTCAGAAGACTCCCAAACAGCAACACTGTAGGTCCAATTCACCTTGCTATCTTTCGGAGATTCATTCTGAAAGCCAGTAGGGAAGTTACTCCTATAACAAAGTCCAAATAATCAACAATCATTTTCAAAGTCAGGTTTATTTGCGGTCTCAGCCAGACGCCGACAAAACACAGTCTGAGAATGTTTAGATTATCCTTTGGTGTCTTTCTAAGACATATGGTGGAAGGAAAAACAAAACAAAAACACGAATACTACCGAGAGCAATAATATTGTGATACTGTGATAGAACATAAGGTGTGTTTGCAGGTTAAGAGTAGGAATTTCAGAGAAATGTTTAACAAAACATTAGATTTACTCAAACTGTGTGCGAGCCAAGGCTCATCAACTCCCGACAAACTGCTGGGAAGCTTCCGCCATAGGTTTTTAAATAAAAATAAATTCAAATCAGATTCCTTCAGTTCGATAAGCTATTCATTTCAAGTCACCACCGACTGAATCATTGGGATTTAGTGTCTGACTAATCTTGCGAAGGCTCTAAAGTTTCGAGTCATTTGGAACGGGTCACTGAAGTCCAGAGTCTCTTACATTTTTGTTTCCAATAGGAGCTTAGTGGAGAATTTATAATAACTGCTGATGTACCTCACAGGCCAACAAATAAATCTGCTAGAAATGTGTTATTCAGATTTTGCACGGAGTGAAGACAGTACCATTTTCGATTTTCACACAGCAAAACAAGTCTTTGAAATGTCACCATAAACAATAGCTACTTCAGTTTTTTTTATTTCCCCTAATTTCCTAATACTTGTGGTTTTAAAGTGAAATTTGTGCATGTTGCTCCAAAGACATGTTTCCTGATAAAAAAGTGAACAACCTGCCACTTGAACTCAGTTTACTTTCTGGCAAGTCCTGTTATTGTTCAACCCCTCCCCTTCAATCAATCCTCAGTCAATTCCTGACAGACAAGTCTTGTTGGATAGTTAGAAAAGTCATGCAAGTACAAACGAGATGTGAACACTTTTTATGTTCACATATAAAGATTACAGAACTGTTGTTCATGAATATGTTACTACTGAGACACCTGCACCCACGACTTCCTTCTGCAAGGCTCTATCACAAAAACACTCACTCTTTAAACATTCAACACCTCAGACATCAGATTATCATGCTGTTTTGTAATACCTGCCAAACACGTGCTTTAAACACCGCCAGTGCTCTAGTTTTAAACTTGTTAAGTCAATCTTTTTTGACACGCACTGTAGACTTAAGACGAGAACTCCACCTCCTGCTGAAAACCATGTCACCCTTTTTTAAGGTTTTTTTTAAATCTGTAGAATGCCTGAAGTCTTATCACACATCATTGACGCTGACAGGTATGACTGGAGGTACAGTCAGTAGCATGACCCTTTTCAGCTTTCTGCACTTTTCCACTACAGTCCCACCATTGAGCATTCACAAAGAGCCTGATGGAATTGGCAGGTACATGAAAGAACTTAAACCTCATCTCCGGTTACGGATAAAGACGCCCATTCATTTCTCAGGAATGGCGGGCTGCTTTCAAAAAGGTGGAAAAAGGGGACCTATCACAGCATTCCTCCCTTGATCAGCCCGGCATAAGAATCTGCATTGGTCGCAAGAACCCTGCCGCCAGTCTCACCGGCAGTAGACTCGGACTCTTTCAGTAGTCAAACTTGACCCAAGAAGCCTTTGAAATGGACCTTTCTGCTCTAAAGACAAAATGGAAATCATTTCATGTGTGGGGAAAAAAAAAGAGAATCCTGAAGGCTAGTCTCCACATGCCAGCACAACTACAGAGGGCCATTGTGTTGGAGGCCTGAAACAGTCCAGTGGACGCTCCGGGAGATTAGGATTTGACAGGGATGTATGTAGGTTGGGGGAGAGGGTAAGCAGTAATAGGTTTGCCGACAGTGCAGTTGGCAAAGGGGAAGAGCGCCCTTTGCCCTGGTACCATGGTGACACCCCTTGTCCATCACCCCCCTGGGCCCCATGCTATTGGACAAGCTTATAAAAGGCATTGAGTCACGCATTCCAGCTGGAGCAAGTCACCGATGTTTACTCACAGCCTCTAACTTTGAAAAAAAAAAAAGAGAGCCAAGGTGGCTAAGTCCAAAGTGATTAAGTCCAATAACAAAAAGAATCGCCACCTTAATTTAGTTGTTTAATATGCCAAAAGAGTTGACAAAATGTATTTCCCATTAAATCACAATGCATAGTTGATGATCCTTAGGAAAAATATTTCACTCATCTGTAACTGGAAGGACTAGTCTTGTGCACTTACCTCAGAGCAAATACTGTTGATGCCATAAAAACACATTTACCAAAGCTCACAGCTGTAATATAAATGCGCCCGCAAGAGAGATCTGAAGAATATGATATAAATAAACATCAGCAACTGAAAACCCAGTAACCCGATGTACGCAGGGTGATGTCAAGTTTATTTTTAAGGATTCTGAAACTAGAGCCTGGCAAAATACAAATTTTTTGCAATATTCTGCTATTAAAATGCTTCAAGCTGAGAACTGAGAATATGACCACAGGCAAGGTGATCTCAAACAGGAATTTTATTCTAGCTAAACAAACTTGATTTTTTTAAACAAGCAGGGAGAGTAAACTGCCTTGGAGCTTCTTGTTTGTGCAAAAATGCAGTTATGCAACATTATAGGAAGGAACGGAGCAGAACATGAGGAGAAAGGTGTATACCAGGCACACTCTTTTTCTTTATTACCTTCCGATTTGAGACCAAAGTATTCATGAATTATTAAACAGAGAGAGATCCCACATTTCATTAGAAGTCATCGGCAACTGCTCACTTTGGTCATTTCATATTGCATGTCTGTATTTCCCTCACTGGTGTTGGCAAGGCACTTGACGCCAAGACTTTAAATAGCTACCAACCCAAAGTACTGCCAAAACAGTAAAACCCTGCGATGCTCTCACTGTCATAGTATTAGTTCAGAGAGTCCCTCAGTGGTAGTCTGAAGTCCTTCCCATTATAGTGAGGTATGCACCATCAGCAGGGTCAAGGGTTAGAACCACACTCCTCATTTGGTGAGTGTGTAACGGAGAGCGGGCCTCTCCCCAAAGAGACTGACAGTGGTGATTAATGACTCCGATACGGTGCCATCAATAGCACGCTGTACGCGTGAGCAGTCAGCCTGGATGTCCGCTGCCCCTGGAAAACCTCCAGTAGCCAATCAGAACGGTCGCTTTTGCCTAAGCCCCGGTCAGCTCAAAGCTGACCTTCTCCACTTCACACTGTACTCCTTCCCCACCCTCCTCTGACATAGCTGAGCCTTCTATTAATGGCAACTGCAGGGCATGAGCAAAATAAGATAGAGGCTGGCTAAAGAAGTCATTCACGACTGGAAAACCAAGCCGACCCTGGCAACAGGATGAAAGTCACCAATGCAGGCCAGACTCTGGCCAGTTTACTTGACAGTGAAATATATAAATAGAAAGAATTCATCCTCTCATTTTACTGAGACCAAAATAATTAATGTTTCCATTTGAAACAATAGTCTAGGTTTTCATGGCTTTAAAACAAGTCAAATAACAGCAATCACTGTCATTAGAGCATAATGATGTTTCAAATATTTTATAGGGATTTGCAACTACAAAAGGAGAATTATTGTATTGTTTTTGCACTGATAGGTATTATTTATAATATTTTAGAGAGCGAAGCATATATAGATTTAAAGAAGCAATATTTACTCAAATAAAAAAAATGTTAAAAATTTTTAGCCTAAAACCTTAGAGACGAAATCACACTATTAACTAGTTGTTTATTAGCATGCATATTGGCTGTTTATTGGCCTTAGTCTGGTTGACCATATTTAGAATACTTAATCTTATCTCATAGCTAAATTTAATCTAACTCAAACTATTAAAGGGATAAGCTAGTTCACCAAAAATGAGAATTTGGTCGTTCCAAACCTATGTCCTTTGTTCATCTTCAGATATTTTTAATGAAATCTGAGAGCTTTCTGACTCTTCAGGGCTCCAGACTAACATTTGATAGCAGTGGCACCAGAGCAACTAAATTCTACAGATGGTGGCGCCAGTAGCAGATTTGGTAACACTGGGGGTGGTGTTTTGGAGTATTAAAATATACATCATTTAATCATAAAATATTATTTTGCATTAATAAGGTGTCGTTTCTAGTAAAATTACATGTTCATTTCTTGTTTATGTTCCTTTTGTGCATGGTTTATACAGATTTGACAGTAAAGCACCAAGCTTTAGTTAAGATACATACAAAAATGTACTTTTAACAAAGCAGTAAAAAAAAAATATATATATATATATATATATATATATATATATATATATATATATATATATATTCCCCTCTTAATAAATGAACCATTATTCTTCTAGTATATGGACCTGACCAACTTCAGTGATTATATTTTGTTACTTTTAATGGGATGAACATTCAAACTGGATCATCTTACTGATTTAAAGTGCTGGAAATAGTTGTGTGAAATGCTTAAGTCATTGAAAAGTGCTTGAAATTTTCTCTTAAAAGGTTGTAAAAACCTTGAAATGAATAATGTAATGCAATTAGCGTTACCGTTTCTGGTTTCCTGATGTGTGTCAACACTGTTTATAACAGATTCATGTGCAGAAATTGAATGATTCTCAGTACATCTCACAGCAACCTTATCATTGTGCAGCGAATTCAAATGCTTCTCACTGGATCTCACAGCACGTTCACATCTGTGCAGTAACAGTGTCACAAAATCAGATGTTCTGAGCCCAGACAAGATTGTTTGTGTAGCTATCCAAGCTGATAAATAGCTGATAAATAGCTGAAACGTAGCGCGGTTTAGCTTCGCTTTTGTTTCGTTTGCGGTTTGATGTTTCTCAAATGCAACAGAAATGGCAGAGCCTGTGAATTGGACAACGCGTTGGTCACGCCAGTGCGCATGCTCACAAAAATTTGGTGCACCAACAGAACAAATGGTCGCAGTCTGGAGCCTGGAGATTTCATCAAATATATCTTATATTTTGTTTAGAAGATTGTGAATGAAGGTCTCATGGATTTGGAATGACATGAGGGTGAGTGATTAACCTAATCACATAATTTTCATTTTTGGGCAAACTAGCCCTTTAATAAGCAGCAAATTAGGAGTTTGAGGCAAAACTCATGGTTAATAGTTAGGCTACTTAATATTGAGAGTTGGTACCCAAACTAAAGTGTGAACAAACTATTTAGAAAAAATAAGTATTCATTGTATTATTTCATCATTTCTCCAATTCATTTCTGGGTCTGAAAAACTACAATGTTAAAATTCCATGACAGTTCAAGGTCTGATCCTTTGACAGTAGAGAAATTATTTGAAGAAAAGGAGCACTGGCCCAGGAAGCGTCACTGACCCAAAACCTGTCTTTTCTGACTTTAGCGTCATAGCCTAAAGTGTTTGGAGCATGTGCGCTAACCGTTACACCATGACTCTGACAATAACTTCTTTCATCACGGAATAAGTTACTTTGGTAAGAAAGCATTAGTAGAGGAAAGCTAAATTTGTAAATTAAAGTTGTGGAAAGACAGCAGTACCAAATCAAACAGAAGTACAGCACCCTGCTCTGAAATTTCCATTTGATGGTTGTTTACATCAAAGCACATTGCATAGTTAAAATTCACAACTTCTATTTACATTATGTCATATTGCGTTGTTCTTCTATGTCCTTGTGACTCACTATCCCCTGAAATTGAATTTGCTCTCTGACGCAGAGTAAACTCCAGTGTGCAAGCACGCCAAGAACAGCGACCATGTTATGTCCCTTAACAATTCAATTCATGAGATGCATGAGTGAATCTGGGTGAGCCTTTGTGGACCACAACAGGAAAGAACGGCATGAGGTAAATCCATATTAAAACAACAGAGTGAAACAAAACATATAAAAGCCACCAGCAGGCATACTGCAGCTAGGGGCTGAAACCATCACACCCAGGGTCCTTTTTAAAAGAAAGTGCCCTGGCAAACACACAGGTCCAAACATGCCTGTAGAGCAAACATGAACTGAAGGACCTGTCAGCATCCCGATACTTGAGAATGGAGTGTGGAGAACATATTGACCCCACATGCATGCCTACAACAATGGGAGTCTTTAGCCCCTCCGGCTTATTACAGTGACTCCATCTCGAGTTCCAACGCCCACCTGTAGGCCACTGCAAAATTTGTTTTTAAAAACAAGATAAATAGATTATTTCACAATAATAAACACCCCTGCTTTCCCATATCACGTTAATAAGCAATGAATGTATTAGAGTCATTGGAAACAAAGCTACCGGATAACAGCTACAAGCAGGAATGACGTGATGTGATTTTTCTGCTTGGAAATTAGCGTTTGATGCTGCTGTGCTTTAAGATATGAAAAAAGCTAGGGAAGTGGTGCTGTACACCTCTCCGATGCGTTTTTAATTTGATGACAAGCTAAAATGAATTGTGAGAAACAATTTAGGGAATTGTGCAGCTTTCCCAAACGAGAAGGAACGCATGTTCACTTTGATTAAAACTCGGTAAAGTCAGACGTCAGCTCTTTCTCTCAAGATGGCAGTATGGCTTGTGAAGAGTCTGACTGTGCTCAGTTTTAGAGCTTCCTTGGTTGCCTGTAATTATGTGACGGCAACAAAAAGATTACGAGATTATGAAAAAAAGCTCATTCTCGTTAAATCCTCTGATTTTGTAGGTAGCATGATAATGCTTGTTAGCATAAAGCGCTACTTACAAACCAGGTTTAAAAACGCCTTGCCTAGTTTAGGACAATATTAATAAATGAGAAGGCACTGCACTTCAAGTTGCGATTAACAGCAATAGCCTACATCATAGCTATAGAGTGCAATCTCAGAATGTTAATAGTCAGTCAGTTTGATTGATTATATTACCTAAATGACTGTCCTGGGGCAATCCAGGCAGTCATTTCAGAGCAGAACTTCACACTTTCCTTAAATCTTCTTAAATTCTGCTTAAATTATCCAATATGGCTGCAACTTGAAATCGGTCTTTGAATTTGGTAAATAAATGACACCGGTTTCTTCAAATAAAAGTCACATAGGTCAAAAGGGGCCTCTGTAAAAACACCTTTGTAATCTCGTCTGATGGGCTTTGATCATCTGAAACAACCATCTTGAGAGAATAACCACTTTTCTCACAAAAAAAAAGAGAAAAAAGGGTAAACCGTGCAGGGCTCATGAAGGCTGCTTCTCTGGCAGGTGCTTTTTAGGGGCGTATCAGATTCTTTTCAAAGACCACCAGTAAAACCACAATCTTGGAGCAGATAGACAATTGAGGCCAGTTGGTAGAGGATACCAGGGACAGCTGGCAACCCCCAGGCTCTTAACATGTACCAGGACACCATCCTGACCCCAAAAAACACCCCAGAGATACACCCCAACTGCTAGAGGAGCAGCACTCACAGTTCCTGGCAGAATATGTGGTTGCAGGGATTGATTTCATGTCCGAATCTTGGGGGGATAAAACGGTAGATGATATATACATCTCTCACCATGAACCTATGTTTGTGAACCATTTTACTAATATTCTTCAGTGATTTGACATCCTTGGAAACAACTATCTATAAGGCATAGTGTGGGCCTTGATTTAATCTGTTGGGATTTGATTAAGATTGCAAAGTAGTAAACAATATCCTGAACTTTTCACTTTTAAAAGTTTCTGTGATTTTTGGAATCTTTCAGAAAATTTGAGGAAAATTTTGGACTGTTTTTGGATATGCGCCACTCCATCGCAACCCTACATTTGATTGGATTACGAGATTGGATTTGCTTTTTGTATTTATTCACTTTTTAAAGCCATGCCAGATTCAAAGCTATTTTCCTGGCAATCTCTGAATAAATTATGTATACATTTAACCAAAGTTTATAAAAGACATTTTAGATGTACATTAGACGAAAATTCTAAAATACAATTTTTAATAAATCAGACACCTATGAATAAACATTGTCCATTTACATTAAAAACCGCGGAGGACTTAAGTGGCTTTGTTGACATATTTCAAAAGGAATAGGCTACTTTTTCGGTGGAAGATTAAAGATTACAACTATTCTTTCCATTTATTTCTATTCTTTTGTGCACAAATGAATTATTCATAGTAAGACCAGTAATGTGCATTATGAAATTAAAAAGGGTCAATTTTTTTTTTAATGCTGTCTGTAAGTCATACTGAAAAGTGGGTTCCCCTAGAGGAACCTCTTTTGGAATATTTATATACAGTGTATAAACACATAGCATATTGTCTCTGGCCACCCAGACAAAAGGTTATTGTTTCTAAGCTGTTACTTTTTTTGTGGTTTTTTTTATTTTTTTTAAATCGCCAAGGCGTCTGTAAACAACAAACGCACATACAGAAAAATACTTTTCACAAGGTCAAATCAAGAGTGTGCAAGACACCACTAAAATAAGAAAAAAAGAGACTTGGCCAACAACATAAAATGGATAAAACATCTCGGTGACTTATCAACCACAACGTAGGAGAACCAAATCACTTGCCCTAATGGCAAACCCAAAACAAACACATATCCTGCCCTATGAATTCATCAGCACTAAAAAATCTCATTCAGGTTTCAGAATATCACGGTTGAAACCGTAAGATGGCCAGATGGCCCTCCTTCACACATACTTGCCCTAACGCCGCTTGGCAGCAAAGGGAGGGAGTGAATCTGCAATATCTGTGAATGAGCTACAAGGTCTCGAGGTGCTGGGCTGGAGCAGTGCGATGCTGGGACTGTCACATTCGGTACACAGCTACGGATGGCCAGGGAGGGCAGGAGGGATGGCGGGATGGCAGACGTGAGGAATACGAGAAGTGGGGGTGCTGGAGTTTGCTAATTTGCAGAAATGAAGGACAAGCCACAAGGGGCCAACAATGGCATTCAGTGCCTAAACAAAAATCAGCATTTCTGTTCTCTTGTGTCTACAAACCCATTGCACAAGAGCATGCTTCACCATACAACTAAACTGTGCATATTTTTCTTGCATAAGATGCAACCAAAAGTGAGCTCTTCAAAGAAGATCGATGTTTGTTCAAAACAAACAACTGTATGGTGACATCTGAGTTGCATGTTTTCATTTGCTGCAACTTTGATGGCAAGAACTGATCAAAGCCATCGTTTTCCCAAACAGTAAACGGACTCAGTGTGGTGTGAACGGTAAGTAGTGTCCTTAACCCAAAACAGGGGGGCAACAGATGGCCTGAGAGACATAACCACCGACTTGTTTAACAGAAACACAACTGTTAAGTCTGTCCTAGATCAATGGTCTGTGTCAATAAAAACCCAACAATCCAACTGTGTATTTAACATAGATGCGGAGATACATTTGGGTTCGGGATAGACAATAACACAACCTCTCAAGGATATCTGTTTGTTATGAAACCAGGAAGGCAGGAACTGTACCCCGCGGACACAGACACAAAACAGTGCAAATCACTGATAACACTGTGCCGAGATATCTGTGATACTTCAGAAGCCTACACCAGTCGAAGAGCTCATAGCTTTTTGTTCAGGAAAACATTTCCTGAAATACAAGTCACATAAATCAAACACACTGAGATATTAGAAAAACAACCAAGAAGCCAAATGTGAGCGCAAACTAAAAATAATCACATTCACAGACTCTTTTTGGATGACAACCCCAGGTGATCCTATTCGTTTTGTAGTATGCTTAAAGAGAGCTGCAATTTTGACCTGAAAGAGGCTAAAAATTTGCAGAAAATAACTTCTATACTGTACCAAAAGACCTTTCTTCTTCACAGTGATGGCAGCAGGGCACCACTATACCTCTTCACACAAGTTTCTTTTTCATGAAAGTTTCTGCAATGAATTCAGCCCAATCCTCTTACAGACTCATTCATTCACTGTGTTGCTAATTTCAGTCCTGGGTGTGATTTAGAGTTTTATAAACTTACATTTTTATACGTAACATTGAAATTCGAGAATGTTCTGTTGTAAATTGTGCATATTATCAGACTAAATGAAAATTGAGAAGTATAAATTATCAGACTAGGATTTTTTTTTTTTTTTGATTAATGTGCGATTCAGTTAGAAGTTTTACTGAAAATAGGCCTAAATCAGTACTGCCGTGAATTCATACCATTGCTTTCCAGCAAAAGTATTTCTAGGAAGGGATGAGACGTTATTTTATATTAACATCTAGAAACAATTTATTTATAACTATTATTTGTGCAGCTGTAATAATTTAATATTAACTGAGAGCATACATGGAATAGCCTATTTGTACTTAGAATTATTTAAAATGCACTAGTGGTGATTACACAGTGGAGGTGATACAGCCTACACATTTTCTTGAATATTCAAACATTATTTTACCTAAAATATCTACTCTTTACCTAGTGTTGACAAAAAATTTTAAAAAATAAAATTAGTATTAATTAGTTAAACCTACCATAATGTGAAGAAAACTTGTTTCATGAAAAACATAAATAGCTTTTTTCTGTCATATCTAGCAGTATCTTGTAATAAAATTGACAATTTTAGTATCATCTTTATGTGGGCAGTGAAAATGTTGGCAGGGAAAGTTAGATCTAAAAGAATAAATAAATAAATAAATAAATCAACTACTGATCTTATCAAGCAAGCAAAAAGGAAAAAGAAGATAGAAGAACGCTCCTTTTTGTTGAACCCTGTAACCAAACAAACAAATTCTAAAGACTACAGCCAATGTAAGTGGTTAGTTGGTGGAAAAACTTAACATGACTGATGTTTGGAAACCTGAAAACCTTGAACTAGATACTTACCTAAATAAATAAATATAAAAATCAATGATGTGCATGAGAAAAAAACTAATTCTTTATCTTCTTTATATGGGGCTACAGAACATCATTTTAGTTCCACCTTTCTTTCCTAGCCTGCATTTCTATGCCGTTCCTACCACCCACTTACTGCATTTCATTCATAAACAAGATAATACTACCGTCTTTCTCTTTGCGGACATGCATTCCTGAAGCGGTCTCACCTTACCAAGGTGACTACCTTCCCACACACACACGAAAATCTGAACAATGTGGAAACACCCTTCTCCATTGCAGGCTATCTATTTGACAAAATGAATGCTACTGGAATCGCAATCTGCTGGGGTTTTAGTTTACACTATGGAAGGGACCACTTACATGCACTAACGTAAAATAACTCAAGTACCTGGTGGTCTCGCATAATGAGGAAAATGTCTGGCTCCTCAGACACCAGGAAGTGTGAAGACACGTAGTGGTGTGGACTTGTAAGAAATAACATGCTCGCGTTCCTCAGGTTCCACAGCGGATCTGATGTATTTACTTGGTCAGCACTACAAGTTACGAACCAGTTGGTAGGTTAGTCTGTTTGTCAGCGTCAAACACACCTGGTCTGGCCCATTTCCCCCACCTCCATGTGCCTCTTTAAAGCACACATTATCTGAGGCTAAGATCTCGAAACCAAAGCCAGCGTGAAAAGCGCATTCTAGTCAGCGTGATCTTTGCTGTCCGAGTTGTTTAATGATTTAAGGACTGCTGGGTTAGATGAGGCCTAACTAATTATTAGTGTGGGCACATATGTGCTAGATCCAACCTCGAAATGAAATTCTTGGAGTTAAGTATAATAATGAGCAATAATAGTGATTCTTGTTTTAACAAACATCCCTAATGAGTTATAAAATGCAGTTATTTTAAACTGGTAGTTTCTGGGATTTACTGTAAAATCCACTAGGTACTCTGTACGATTCCTTCAAGTAAAATATCCCGCAAGTTGACAAGTCGTGCAGCATGAGGACACCCCCGTCCTCTACACCAGTGCCATTCAAAGAAAATTAAATTGACGGATTTAAGATTCACAAGGAGTGGACGGAGCGCAGCCCGGCACATGCCCTGAATATTAAACTCTAATCAGACCCCCTGCTTATTGCCCACACTGATTTCAATTGGTGGTGGAAACGGCGTAGCTGAACACAGACTCTGGAAAGATATCAGGAGAAATGTTCTTAGAATTGTCCGCTTTATGGTGTCGCATTCTTCTAGGATTTATTATAGACAGGGGGGTAAAAGGAGAAGATTAAGGAAACCTCTCTAAATGTGAGAAGAAAGAGCAAATGGCCTAGACCAAGGACGTACGAATGTTACAACCTGTGATCAATAACAAGCATAAAACCATAGAGGAATATTCCAGAGTGGGCTCTGCTGAAAGAGTGTTAAGATTGTATGACGGCGGTGAAGGGTGCTATTTTTGCACGTCTTAAAGACTACCCACTGAAAATGGTGGGCTAAGAGTTTACACAATTTTTAACAACCCCCAACCCGTCCACAACAATACTTAAAGGGATAGATCACCCAGAAATGACAATTGTGGAGAGTCCGAAAATTTTCAGATATCATAAAAAATATCTGTGTGTTCCAGAGATGAACAAAGGTCTTATCGGTTTGGAATGACACAATGGTGAATAATTAGTGACAAATTTAATTTCTGGGTGAACTATCCCTTTAAAGACTTTTCTTGTTATTTGTCAATTTCCGGATAAGAATGTTTAATATTTTTTACTCAATTTCCATTTCCAAATATTTTTGAAAAATAAAAAATATAATAATAATAATAATAATATATTAATAATAATATTTTTAAAAATAAAAATATTATATATATATATATATATATATATATATATATATATATATATAAAATATTCATTCATACACACATACATATATATATATATATAGCATCAAGTATAAAAATGCCCACAAAGTTTTAAAATGTTAATACTTTCCATGACTTCTCAAGGTCTAGATGTCAAACTTTTATAATCCTTGTTCTTCAATGGAATAGAATAGTTGTTATGGAGGGGTGATGAAAACAAGAAACATCTTGATTTTGTAATCTAATTTTAAATGTTTTTAAGTCACCTTGAGGCCTTCAGGTTGATAACCACTAATCTATAGAAAAAGCAGACCTTCAGTCCATATAACAGTGAACACCAGAAGCAAGAACATGCTTGACATACTTAAACTGACGCCTAGATTTATGTTTCAACCTAAATTTGCTTTCCAGTGCAATAAGTAGCTGAAGATGGAAAGAAAACATCCGGGCCAAATCATAAAAGGTTAATATATCATTGTTTAAACAGCACACTGTAAATCACTAACTCCAAGTAGATGTTTTTTAAAAAGCCTAAGGCGTTCATGTGCAGGTGGCCAGAGAACAACTGGCACTCTAGTCCAAACCAAGCTCACTCTTTACGGTTTACCGGGCTAATCTGTTAACAAACGGTGACTGATTTCTTCCCATCTTGGCGTAGTTCTGGAGGTAGTAGCAGCTCTAGGCTCACTCAAGACAACTCCACAATTACCCTCCTAAAGCATTCTCGCAAAGATCACGACAGACAGAGTCGCACTTCGGTAAACAGCAGGCAATTTGTGTGGGAGTCAAAGATCAACTCAAAGCGGCGGCTCAGGAGGGGTAAACAGAGAGCCTCCCTTCATCCAAAAGGCTGCTGGACACAAATTGGTGCTTGCAAACATTAAACAGGCCCAATGTTTAATTTTCCTCTCAAATCCTTAAACGCAACCCCCAACTGTTATCGATCGGCCAGACACAACATCAGGCATGGTAATATGTAAACAACATCTTTAAAAATCAATATTATTGCATTTGTAAGCAGGTAATTTAAGTGTGTCTGTGAGAGGTGGCCTTTATCTGCCCAGTTTCTCCCATCCAGTGCTGACAACATGTCTGAGTCTCCAGGCCATCGCGTTAACATCCTATGCTACATTAAACTCGCATTTCTACAGCGTGCTGAGCTAGTGAATCATGCCGTCTTCTCTGTAAGACAGATCTTCCCTCCTGTTTTCCCTCTGCTGAGACCACAGGCCAGGACACCTCCATTGAGCCCATAGAAATCCACCTGAAAAACACCGTAGCGAGAGCTCGGCATGTCGAGCGCCGATGAAAAGCTGCTATTTTTTAATCGCCGCTTTGTGTTCGAGGTGCATGGAGGAAAAGGTTGCACGATGTACTCAAAGCTGTTTTCCCTCCAAAATGTCAAAGTGCAGCTTTGGTCTTAAGGCCTCTGACAGCGCAGAAAGTCTTGACCCGAGTTGTGCAGCAGCGTTACAGCTACACGAAACAACATGTTGGGTCATTTTTATTTTTTCTTCCTTACACTGTACTATTTTTGCTTTATCTCTCCAATCTCTCCAAAAAAAAGTGTTAAGAACTGCTAACAATTACAAATTACAAGCTGAACCTTGCCAAATAAAACTTTAAACGCAGAGCTTGTAGACGTGAAAACCATTTATATAAAAGGAAATATGTTTTCTTGGCATGCAAATTATTTTACTCTTTAAACATACAGTATTGCTGACATGAGACTTTAAGGGATAAAACAATTGGTTCGCACTTTACAACATAACATACACAGATAAATTAGGGTAGCTGACATAGACATGAAAAAAATGGTAGAAACTTCATTGAAATCATCTCTATTGTGGTTATGCTCAACATGAAGCAAAATTAATATTATGCTTCATATGTTTTTAAATGGTGCCACTTTACAAATACAACATGAGGGTAAGTAAATAACAATTGTAATTTTTGGATGAAATACTACAAATATGCAAGATATTTAATGTAAAAAGTCTAAATTGAACACAAACGGATATAAAAAATGTAATAAAAAAATAAAAAAACATTAAAAAACAATGGTTTAGTAACATCAGCTGAAAAATATAATGTGCACAGCTAAATCGTTGACTATAAAGCCAAGAGCATGTAAAAAGGGTCACGTCTGATTTCCTGTCAATGCTAAACCTCAATTGGTCAATTCTGGCATTATGGCACACTAGGAGATTGCAAACTAAGCTCGGGCCACATGGGTAAAGCAACGTGGCAGAACATTAACTCATTAAGCAAACGCACGTCTCCTTGGCGGGAATGCATGTTATTGCATATTACAAAAGTGCACAGTATTCGACAGAAATACTCTTCGCTTGGTGCCAGTCAGTAACGCGGAGATTTCTCGGTTATCTTCCTCTCAGCTCCACACCTTTGCTGATGATGCAAGTCTTATCACAGTACCGATAGTACGCAGCCTTGCATTAGAGCCGTTTCCCACTGCCTTTAAAGCCCCTCCCTCTGAACAGAGCCCCAGGGTTATTTACAAGCAGTGCTACAGAAATCTAGGTTAGGCTGCAATTGAAGTGTGAACTATAGCACACTGCAGCAGACAGTGCCTCCAAAGACTGAAACAGCTTACTGGAAAATAAACAAGAGATCTGCATGTGTATGAATGCGCGAAAAAAGACATGCTCGTGGTAAGAGCAGCCAGTCACCAACTCGGGCTGCGGCATCCGCTCAAATCCAATCAGCCTGCAAGATTACGTGTCTGATTACGAAAGCACGGAAGTTATGAGAGGTCCGGTGAATGACTCTACACAAGCTGGGAATTTTCTCCTGGGCGCACCTTTTGTGTGCCGTAATCCAAGTTTAAGTCTTTATTTGTGCGGAGAGATCTGTGCAAAACCCAAAGAGGCACTTTGCAGACTCGACCGTGCAATCATCTACAATAAACTTTTTGGCACCTGCATGCCGGGGTAGAGGGTGGAGCATCTCATACTTTGTCTATTTTTAAAACCCGACAACAACGGAGTCACGTGTGCTGGAAGTAAATCAATACCGTCACCCTCTGCTAATGTTTTCTCAGCACTCCTTCAGAAGGACTGCACCGTAAAAGGACGTTTTGCAAGGTACACCAGGAATAAATATCTCGGTGGACTGGTTAGCTCAAACAAATTAAGGCATAAATGAACATGCAATTACAGAGCCAAGAGAGTTCTGCTCAGGGGCAAGTGAATCAATAACACTTGACAAGTGCAACAGTACAACAGGCCAGAACATCTTCTGCAAGACGATCAGCCCAAAGGGTATTGCAATACCTGCAATCGCAATTAAATTAAGGGCACCTGAGAAAAAAATTGGACTAAATGAGTCTCCCACCTCAGAATTTCAACAGAGATCCTGGACTGAGTTAGTAACAATATGAAACTCGCAGAAGACGTGAAACACAACACGTTAGAGAACTTACACAAGAAATAAAAAAGGGCAGGAAGGAAACTTATACCTGTCCTCTAATTTTAGCCCCCTTTACTCACTGGATTTTCCCTTGGGACGAAATGAGGGGGTTGCAGAAAATAGACTCAACTACATGCCAAGACAGAGATATGGCCTTATTCCAGAACAACTTTAAACCTTGTTCATATGAGACATTCGGTGACTAAACGTCCAACCGACTCAACACTGAGAAAGTGATGTGGGTGTTTTTTTGTATTTAAAATCTGTCTTTGACAGACTGAACATGACTAAAAACTGGACGTACAGTTATGCTCAGCTTTGGGTTAAATAGGAAGTATTATTATTTTTATTTTTTTTTAGTTAGAAGATCTTCAATATTGGTTTTACTGTCTCCTTAATGCTAAAGTAACTTACATATTGTGTTGACTGCATACAATTGCGCACATTTTACACATCATCCATTAGTTTGCAGATGCATAACATTTTAAACGCAACTCTTTGCTACCATCGTTGACATTACGAACATGTAAGCAAAAACGAATCAAAAACGACTTAGAATAAATATCATGGCATATCATTATTAAGAACATTCATAAATCATGTCATGTTTCTATGTTGGAAACTAATGATTGTTCGGTCGTTAGTAAAACTCATTTAAAATACATTTAAGTATCAGTACTTGCGTCCAAGACTATTTTAGTTTTCTTTAGATTAAACAAGGAAACATGCAACCCAAGAGTGGCTGGATACTAAAGATTCAGAATTCTTTTAATTATAATCATCGTAAACAAAATGTATAAACTATGTATTTTATTTTATTTTTTTCCACAAGTTCACCACTGCCTTCTATTGGAGTGAGTCTCTCGTGTTTAGTTAAAACCGACAACACATGAAAAGCATTTGCTTCTTTACTGAGGAGCATAAGATGAAAAAGTCCAATACTGAAGGGTAGCGTGGAAACCAAATGCCTGGCAAGCTCATAGAGGTCTTCATGTCCCTTGACAAGTAGGGAAAAAAACCCTCACACAGCTGAAAGGTTTAAAAACGTCTCCATGGAGAGGCCGACGTGATGGACATGCTAAAAAGCCAAACAAGCCAATAAGATATTATATATATATATATATATATATATATATATATATATATATATATATATATATATATATATATATATATATATGGTTCATTAGTACTACACACTGAGGTTATAAGGTTGAAGAGACAAAAACTAATTCACAAACCCCACGAGCTACACTTTAAATTAAACCCAAATGTAAACCTCTTTTATCAACATCTTTAAGCTAAAGCGTCAGACAAAACAATACTATATTTATTTACATCGTGCAACGACAACTCAAAGTCAAACCTGAGGTGTAAACACCATGAATGAGACAGTGTATTAAAATAACACAAATCTTCATAAGCCCAAGCACCAGAATAGGTTATAAACTCAAAAAAAAAGAATCCAAATTATACGCGGAAATTAAAGTCGGCTGCACTGTATTTGTACATAACATGTACAATAACAGATCTAAACCTTTTCCCGCTTGGACTGACGTTATTTGTTATCTGTTGTTGATCGATGACATCTAAAACGACCCGATAATGTCGTTTAAAATAGCAATAAGCGGAATGAATCACCAGATAATGACAACAACGACAATTCTACACCAGAAACGAGTTATCTATATCGCTTTTTCAGCACATAATTTAAAAAGTCAGGTTATCGATTTCAAATGATAAACAACTTGACACATTAATTAATCAATTAATCGTCTGAGACCTTTATTTAGCTAAACCTACAAAAATATTTTTTTACCGATAGACAACTAAACCAAACCTGAGCTCGCTATACGGTTATTTAAAAAAAAAAAAAAAAAAAAAAAAAAGAACGAACAAAAGCGACGTTGATTCGAATCTAATCTGAATTCTGGTTCAAAATATGAGCGTTACAGCTTTCGCAGAAGCCCAGTTCGTGACGCGATGCGTTTTTTTTGGAGCGACGCGAAAAACTAAACGAAGCTTATTCGATTCCAAATAAAGCATTGTGGTTTATCGCGTCGCGTCGGCGCTCGGGGGGTCTTACACCTGTTTGCATTTGGTTTGCTTTAGGAGCGTCAGTCGCTCTGCAGCACAAAAACAGCCAAGCCTAAAAATATCGCTATAATTCAGCCCAACTGTCTCCAGTGTCCTCTACGCGATGTCTTACCTCTGTCGAAGAAGATTGGCGTCACATCGCAGCTATCATCATGTCTGGATGTCACGCTTATAAACGCATCCGAGCGCAAGGATGAGAAGAAATCTCGCCCTTCTAGCTCTCTTCTCTCTCCATCTACACGAATAAATCTGCACACACACACTTTCACTGTCCAGCCTCGAGACCCGGCCAGCCGAGCCCAGAGTCACCTACATCGATTGAACAATTCACTGTGCAACCTCAAGACGCGACCAGACGAGCCCAGATGAACACACACCAATCTGCAATTTTTTACTGTCCAACCCCCCCAAAAAACCTTCAGTCTACATATGTATATATGTATATATATATATATATATATATATATGTATATATATATATATATATATATATATATATATTATTCAATTGCTCAATTTTTTTATCTTTTTAGGCTGTGCTTAATGTGCTTATAAACCCTTTCAAAAATCAGAATATAAAACAAGAAACTTATAAAGAGAAAAACTGTATTGATTTTAAAGGTTTTCAAATGTATGCAACTGCACACATTTTGTATTCATTCATTACTGTTATTTTTTTTACATATATATTATTACTTTGTATTTTGATGTTGCTCACCTTATTTTTATTTTTTTGTTTTTCACGTATTCTGAACTGTACAGCTTTTTTCTTTGACTTGAAATAAATGCATATAAGGAGAATATATATATATAAGTTCACAAGAGAGAGAAAGATAGCGTTTTTTTTTTTTTTTTTTTTTTTTGTTACATGTACTTCTAAAAACATTTTAGCCTCTCTGAAATTAATTGCCTGCTTCCCATTTCTATATTTTACTCCTTCCATTTTAAGCATTTTTAAGAAAATAAACAACTAAATTGTTGTTATTATTAGCGGTAGTAGTAGTTTTTTGTCTTACAACACAATTAAAGTTGTGAGACCTGATTTGTACCGTTAAAAACTGTCACTGTCCAGTTTGAAGACTCGATCCCAGAGTCATTTAACATAAAGATGATTCACCAATCATTTCCCACACCGCAGCAAAAACAAGCTGATTTACCTGTCCACACTGAGATGAACCGACTTGACTCCGAAAGTGATAAAAAATCCCTTTCAACGCTTCTCCAGTGGCGAAAAATAAATAAATAGTGCTGTTGAAGCACAGGTGTCGTCGTGGGTTGGCGCTGGTTATTGCTGGAGGTCAGTGAGACGCTTTTATTCTCTTGTGTACACACTCGCTCCTCGTCCTTCAGCAGGTTCGTCCGAGAAACGAGCGAGGATTGCCAAACGAGGATGAATTATTCCTGATGAAATCCACGGGACGACTGCGCGGCGCTTGATTACGAGTCCTGCCTGGAGTCTTTAGGACGAAGGAAATCAAATTGGAAAAGAAAGATAAAATGAAAGTACGTGTCGACAGTCAGCAGCGGTCACATGTCGAGGGTTTCTCCAGCCTCGCAGTGTGGGGTGTGTATGAGCTGCTCTGCACTTGCTGTCTAATAACTCACTGTCTGAGCTGTGAAGAAGAAGAAGAAGAAGAAGAAGAAGAAGAGCTGCTCCTTCAGATGGAGGAGGAGCAGTGAGTACCTTCACACTCCACCCCTAACACGACTCCACCTCGGCGCTACTGTACACAGACCTGACGAGAGAGAGGGAGGGAGAGAGAGACACAGAGAGAGAGAGGGAGAGGGAGAAGGAGGGAGAGAAAGTGCGAGAGATTGTGTAGCAATAGCTACATTTAATATAATGTAATGATTTATAATAATAGATAAAAATATGATTATTATTATATACTGAACCAAACCTCTTTGTTATATTAGGCTATATAAAACTGTATTCGCAAACTGTAATTAATAAAATTAGCATAAATGCTTGGCATGCATGTTATTATTGAGGTATTATGTAGATTATAGGAAGGTTTTATATAAGATTTTAATATATGATATTAACAACAATAAAAATAATTTATAATAATGTATTGTATGTATAAATTAACGATTATTATGTTAATAATATTATTACTAATTAAACTTTTTTATATTTGATATGATATGATATTATATAAAACTCTTAAAAAGGCTTAGCATTAACATTTTTATTGACACATTTTATTAAACTATAATAATAAGGCTTTATAAAACATAACTTTATAAATGCTTATAAATATAATTTTTATATGTATGTATTTTTGTTTTTAAAAATATGAATACATATCCAAATTTGTACATAATATTAAATATTTATATTTATTAAATAAAACTGATTAATAACATTAGAAACTGTTACATGATAAAAAAATGTTCAACCTGCCTATTATTATTATTATTATTATTATTATTATTATTATTATTATTAGCCTATTAGTTATTATCTAATAGAAAACATTATTATTTATATTATTAATGTTAATATTAGCCATTAGATTATACAAATGCTTAGTGTGTTGTTACATTATTCAATTTCAATATTTAATGTAATAAATGTTATATGTAATACAATATACACTATATACAGTATATATATATATATATATATATATATATATATATATATATATATATACATATAGATAGATAGATAGATAGATAGATAGATAGATAGATAGATAGATAGATAGATAGATAGATATTATATCCTATATCCCACCTATAACGTTTGATATTGTGAGTTTCTATATATTGTTTCCACGCATTCATAACCTCTTCACCCATGTTAAGGCTTAACCTTACATCTTCCCTGACTTTGACACTACATGTCTTACTAGGACGGAGTAAGATAAGGTTTCTCATTCCTCAGAAGGTCTCCAGGCCCCTGTATGTCTCACACAGGTCACATAATCCCCTTAGACACAGAGATGCAGTCGTGCACAGTGTTTGTCTCAGGACCAGCTCGGATGTCATCAGTAGTACAGCAGTAGTTTTATACTGTATCAGCCAGACTTGGAGTTGGACAGCGAATACCCAGATTTGAGGGGAAACGAGGAGACCTTTGGTCCCTGGTGTTTCTCTGTATTTCTGCAGAGGATAAGATTAGCAACATCTCCACAGTTTCTCATTCTGCAATCAATATCCAGCCATTTCTGGATATAAAGGGTGCTCATCTGAGAGACAACCTGGGGTGGCTATCTCAGATCAATAAAGGCCATCTTTAATAAGGGCGAATGTCCCCGCAGTACCTGCGATCACATTTAAAGGAAACAGTCCAGAAACAACCAGACATTTGATTGATGGGGAAACGCCTGGGAGCTTCCAGAAAGCTTGATTGGAAATATAAAGCTGAGTAGAAAGCAACCATATTGTGTGGTTCATACCTGGATGTGTGGTGCTGAAAACTATACAAAATAACATCTAAGTGCAGAAGAGAAACAAGTATAAAGAGACCAACATTGTCATAATTCAAGTGTTTTAGCCATGCCTTTTTTTTTTGGGGGGGGGGGGATTTTAGATCAAACACAGGCCATTTTTGTACAGAAAACTGAATTTGAATCTAGAATTGCTCCAACTGCAGGTCATTAGTGGTACTGCAGAAAAGCATATTGGATATTCATTTAAACATCTGCTTTTATGTGTGCAACAAAAAAAAAAAAATCACACAGAATATATGGTTGTATTCCACAATGTTTAAAAAAATAAATTAATAAACGGCTGATGTGGTTGACAGAATTTTACCGTAAAACATACTGTAGCAACATTTTAGGTTTTACCTTTTAACTTAAATTTACAGTAAAATATCATAATTTAATGAACTGATAAAATGTTAATACAGCAACCTGCTGAAGTACTGAAATCTGTTTTGTACCTTTGTAATACACTGATAACCATGAAAAGCAGATGGTGATGAGAAAGTCACATGATGTATCAAAGCCCATGCAACTTAGTACATGCATTACTCCGGGATATTGGTTTGTTTGAACTCAGAGGGAGTGTCAGCCACATTAAAAAAGTTAACAGCTTAAGTAATTTGTGGATTAATGCGCATTAGAGACGCGAACCGTTTAAAACGATTCAGTTTGATTTGGTGAACTGAATGAATCGTTCGCGAACCGGATATCCAGACTGCTTTGATTTGAACTCTCTCTCACACAGAAACAGAAGAGAAGACAATGCTGAATAAAGTCGTCGTTTTTGCTATTTTTGGACCAAAATGTATTTTCGATGCTTCAAAAAATGAATGATTAATGACATAATTTTAATTTTTGGGCGAACTAACCCTTTAACATACAGAAGGTGCACAGAGTGCATTTCACACAAACACTAAACACCATCATGGTAACCTATGGAACTGAATAAACGCAATAAACATTATTTTTTCAACATTAGATGCAACACACAACCCCAATGTACAAAAGTGATAAGAAAACTTACGAAACATGGACTCAGTTTTATCAACAATTTACACGAGTGAAAACTATCTTTCGGTGTTAAAATAATATTGTGAGGTTTTACTAAAGATGGGCAGTGACGAATTAGCGCTGAAAAGTTGTGGACAGTTATTTTTGCACTAAATCAAAAAAAAAAGAGTGTTTCATACAAACACTTTTAGCCTAATGGTATTTATTATGTTTATTTTTAGATAAATATTATTATAATTATTATTACATGTTTACACAATTTTCATAGTATATATTTTATATTGTAGAATTATACAATCAGCAAAAAAATAATATAATATAATATAATATAATATAATATAATATAATATAATATAATATAATATAATATAATTGACATGGGCTGTCTCAAAGCATATCTTAAAACTCATGATATAAATATATATAAATAAATGTTTTCATACATTATCTTATCATTTATATTTTATATTGTTATTTAATACACATTTTACTCATTTTTACATCATGGCAGCACCGTACGTTTTGCCTATCTTTAATTTATGCTGAATTTAATATTTTATTATAATGAATGAAACACATTTAATTGTGCTGCAGTAATGAGAATCCAAAGAGAATCATCAAAGCAAATGATTACATTTACAAGCAAACTCAAACGTAAATCATCCGGAAACACTACAGTAATACGAAGTGTTGGAGAAAATGGGCTTAATTATCAAAACAATTATGTTTTATGAAAATAAATGTGTGACATCTTTATTCCCATTTATCATCATATCAATATCATTTATATTTATGTTAAATAAAAAAACAATTATATATATATATATATATATATATATATATATATAAATCAGTTTTACATCAGATTTGAGATAAACTGAGTGTGAGTGTTTGTAAGGATTGAGTTTGTTCACAGTAGGAAGCACCAGCACTCAGCATTAAGCGTGCTTACCCGGGTTATAGAGCATCATGAATATTTAATACAGAGGTTATGCTTACTTCTCAGGTTGTGTTAAAGTGCGTCGGCTAAAAAATGACATCTACAGGCTTTGATGCATGAGCACTTGCTCATAACGCATGTGTCTGCTTTAGTTTTGCTTCTATAGTTCAGCAAACACCGAGATGCAGACGGGCAAAATGTCTGCGCTGATTTTGCACATGCCTACCTGCGCCGGCCCGTTTAGTTTTCCGCTCCAGAGGCGATTAACCCAGTCACACCAGGACATCTCGGTGAACACGGTGTCTTTCTGATTAATAATTTATTGCCTCCACAAATGGGCTGCATGAGGGAAGCTAGCAGACAGACAGCTGAATGCCCAAAAACTTGGCATCTTTGCTCTGTAGCAACTGTGTGTATATATATAAAAAGGCAGCTCTGTTGGTCAATTTATTTGTAAAGTGGCCAAAAATGTCTCAATTACTAGGTTAAATGAGTTCAGCAGAGCATACGAGGACATGGCTTTGTTCATCCATGTCTGAAAAATAAAAAACAGCTGCAATATGAATGCTGACATATGCGATGTGGCATGCCCATAATGCATAGTGTCAATCTCTCAGACTAGAACATTGTAGACACACACAAACACACACACACACACACACAAACACACACACAAAAAAACACAGACACACACACATCCAGATTCATAAATGAAATTATCATATCTTTGCGGGTGGCCCGTCCTGACATGCAGTATTTTTCACATTCGGTTGCGAAAATGCAGAGCTTGGCATCAATTATTAACTTGATAAGATAAGTTATGTGAACATAAACATTGTGGCCACAAATATTATGATTTCTTAACCCAGTGATCATATATTTCAAGGGAAAGTTACTTTTAAAAGTGATGCATTACAATATTGTGGTACTCAATGAAAAAAAGTAACTAATTTCATTACTTAGTTACTTTTTATGGTAAGAAATGCATTTTGTTACATTTAAAAAAATAAAAAATAAAAAAAATAAAATAAAAAAAAACTACAAAAAAGCACCTTCACCATTAAATGAACTGAACAAATAAATAAAATAAATGAACACATTTATTAATTCATTTATTCATTCATCCATTCATTCAATTGTAATTTATTGAAATGATTAATGATGACTTTGATACTTTGAGCAGTTGACTTGACCTGTGTTCTTCCATTGCAGCTAAAAACATTTGATGGAAAATGAGAGACAGAATCACATTATCATCTAAATAGTGTGTCAGAGGGTGAGAAATTACATAAATATTTAATCTATATCGTTTTATATATCCTATTAGACCGCACCCATCATAGTGTTAGAGAAGCTGCATCCGGTGCGGGCCAAACTGACCCTAATTTGTTTCAATATAATTTCCAAGAAATCACACAATAAAGAAAGAAAAAGAAAGAAAACAAAGAAAAGAAAAAAGCATGTAAAAAGTAAACCCTTTAACATTAATAGTTCTCACACATAACAAATATATATGTAATATATTTACATTACTTTTTTGACCCATATAATATCAATTGTATTAAAAAAAATGTTGAATCAAAACTGATGAGACTTTGTATGCTTGATCATTATTCTAAATGAGCAAAAATAATATCAAGAAGAAAAAGAAAACATCGCTTAACTAGTATTTTTAACAACTCAAAACTGGACAAGGTCAAATTGACCTGCACTAAATGCAGGGGTTACCATACCTGGTATCTGCCCCAGACACCTAAGATTGGTGGACCCCAATCTAATATTATCCCCACTATGAGTAGGATACATCCAGCCCCATACGGACACTATCATTTGGGAATTAAATATCTCTAGTGTCCAGCGAACCTGCTGTGCTGCAGTACCAGACACGACTCTGTTACTGAGCAGATAAAATTCCCCACTGCTGCATTGATTAAACTAATAATTATAAGAATTTCCATATTTCTTAAAATACTTTATCACCAGTCTTTTAAAGAATACATTTCATTCTCCATCAAAAATCTCCACCACAGTGGGCCTGTTTAACTTTGACACAATTACATTCCAATTTTACTAAAGCAAATATAATGTTTTTTTTTTTTATATAATATATAAATATAAGGTTAATCCTATTATTTATATTCAGATAAATAATGTAGTTGTGTTGCTTAAGCCATTTCATTAAATTTTGATACAGATGTTTAAAATGATGATGCTGGCATCAAGCATGCATCAAAAGTGCATTGGTTGAAATGGTTTGATCTGATCAAACAAGCTGGAATCTTTATTATAGGAATTAAATAATGGCAATAATGATAATTATATTCATTATATCCATTTGTTGACTTGATTCTAAAACATGGGTGAAGCTTTATCTTATTGTCTTAAAACAACATCACAAAACGATCACAATTTTAAAACTTTGTTACACAATTTGATGAATTCGAATCAATGTCAGCAACTCTAAACATAAATAAGAGGAGTATGAAAAAAATTAAACACAATATAACATCACAGTCCATTGCATTAAACTGATTCTGAAACATGGGGGAAGTTTCACACTTACTACATAAATAAAACACAACGAAACAAAACACAAAAAAATCAAAGCAGAATAAAAATAATTAAATAAAACAAAAAATAACAAAGTCAAAGAAAAAACAACTAAATAAATAAATACAATTATTAAACAAACACACAAACTTAAAGCACAAACTATTTTAAATAGAAAAAAAGGTAAGCAAAGTAAGCAAAATAGAACTGAACCGAACAAAACACAAATCTAAGTAAAAGAAAACAGAACAAAATAGCATAATATATTAAAAATGAGGTAGGTTGTTTTTTATTTATATATATATATATATATATATATATATATATATATATATATATATATATATATATATATATATATATATATATATATATATATATATATATATATTTATTTATTTATTTATTTTTTGATACAGTAGGTACACAAACCAGAAATATGACAAAATAAAATGTGTGATTACTGCACAATTGCAATGAAATAAATGAGTTAATGCTGACTAACTTTCATTTTAGAAACAATATTGCCAGCATGTCACTTGTCCACATTGTTCAGATTAGTGGATCATAACTAAATGTTGTGTAAGTATTTAGCAAGAGAAAAGCAATTGGTCTTCAAGTTACAGTTTTTCAGTAATTTTAAGTAAACATAACTCATAAAACATTGTCTTTATTATTTTGAAATGTCCTTAAAGATCAATTATTTATAAATAGAAACACTGATGCTTACTTTTTAAAAAACAAAAACAAAAAAAAACATTGCTTTCCTTTTAAAATCTTTAGACAAATTTGCTTTGATTTAATTTTCTGTTATCTCAATCTTTAAAAGGTGTTGTAGGCATCAGCAGCCAGGCTCAGAAAATGCATCGAAAAGCATACATTCAAGCAGCTGAGCAAACAACAAGGGAACAATGAGAACTAATCACTCTGATTATGCCCGGGAAGCAGAGACTCATGCACAAAAACACACTTTCACACCCACGTTCCTCACGTCTCTTCGCAACGCAACCCGAGCACACAAAAGATGACATTTAATGGGAGGGTCACCCTCAGGTAGCTGGAAGGCTCTGATATCATATGACACAGGACCAAGATAAACATCTGAGAGGACGTGTTGACTCGTATAAGAGATGCTGGTTTGGAAGGAGGCTTTAAAGGGCAGCACCTGTCTCCTTACAAAATTAAAGACTCAGGGGTTTGAGGACATCTTTATTGCTCAGGAAACTCAAAAGGGCTCAGTTACGTTTTGTTTCAAGAGACAGTTTAACTTAAAATGGAAATGTTGTTCCAAATTGGTTTGATCTTTCTTCTGTGCAATGGAAACGCACATGTTGTGTTACCATAGGCGTAATGGTTTTTAATAATGTACAAACTGTATTTTCTATCTCTGCCCCTCATACAGAACATTCTGCTATTTTAGATTTTCAAAAAAGACCATTCTGTTGTATTATCCATACAATGAGGATGAGTAAATAATTCATGTTCATGTGTTCTCTATTTCAGGTCCTTGATAGAACTTTATCCACTGTAAAGAAAATTTGGTAGCACTTTATTTTACAGTCCTGTTCCTCATGTACATACTATGTACTTATTATAGTAATTACAATAACTATGTAATAACTAGGTACTAACCCTAAACCTACCCCTAAACCTAACCCTACCCCATGTAGTTACCTTGTGTTACCAGAACTTTCTTAGATAAATACACTGTAAGTGCACTATAAGTGCATGTTAGTACACGTACTGTAAAATAAAGTGTGATCGGAATTTTTTATGAAAAATAGTGTTTCCATTGATTTTAAGGTTCTTCATGGAACCAAGGAAGACAATAAAGTATGTTTATTTTTAAGAATGAAGTGTCTGTTTCTCAGGAGACAAATCTGAGAATCCAGAGACATAGAAAAAAACAAACGACATATCAAAGAGATCTTATTTGTGATCCTTCTTTTCAATGGGATCTATTTTGTATGGTCCTTCTTAACACTATTAGTTCCCATTGAAATACATCTGTACCTGTACTAGTAAATAACTACCTGGGGGTAACAGGATCCACCCTTAATTGCGTACCTTCAGAAATGGCGAAGTTGGTAAGAACCTGATTATCCTACAAGTAACACCCCTCTTCATCTTCTCCTTTTCGTTCCCTTGGGGCGTAAGGACGGGTCACTAAAATTTCTGAGTGGGGCAACATGTGGAGCCGAGCCATTGATCTTTTGTCTTGGAGATTCCTACAGAAGCCCTGACCTGACATTGGTATTTTCAGGCAATCTGAGGAATTCCCGCCTTTTGTTGGAAGCATGTATGTCCTCGTCTCACCTTGCTTATCAGTTGTTCTTTCATTAAGAAGCTTGTTTATCCCCAAACATTCCCCTGCATTTAGTAGACACCAAGGGAATGCTTGTTTGGCGCCAGGAGATCCCTTCAGAGAAACCTCAGAAACAGCATCCTAAATCCTCCAGGCCATGGAGGCATCCCACAGTCATTTCAATCCCAGACGGTGTTGCAAAATACAGTCACCTCCCTGAGCCACATCTGAAAGGGGTTAGAGTTTTCGTAGCTGCGCATCTCATTATTCAGCCTGGAAATTACTGTCATTGTGCACTGGAGTGGGTTGCAAAAGCAGAGCCCTTAACTCTGTTCTGCATTATATGATGTCACTATCTTTGTAAAGCGGAAAAAAAGACACTCATGGGACTCTCTGGGTGTTGGGCGTATTCAATGAGCCATAAAGTAAATAGTAAGTAATTGGCTCTTTTGAATCCTTTATGGGAATTCTTGGCCGTAAATGCATTTTCAAGCAGATTGTGAGCGAGACACTTTGGAGTGGAGGAGTGGTACAGATACCATTCTTTGTATCCAAGCGTATGATCCATCAATTGGAGAGTAAACAAGTGCATCTTGGATCCGTGATTTGCATTTTGTTAAACCAACATTTGCAGCGCTCCTGTCCAATGGCGAGACAAAAATCAGTTACTTTGGATCCCGGCTATCTCACAGTGACATTTCTCTGAAGCCCGGGGCTGTTTGTGCGTATCAAGCTTCTGATCAATTCCCAAGTCATGGTTCCATTCAATAGGAAAGGACTTATTACTTGCCTGAGACCACAATAAAGCCTGGGCTCTAGATGCACCGGAGCGCTACGGATGACGCAAAGTGCTGAAACTGGCTGTCTGGGAATGTCAACTCGGCCCATACTTACAGTCCGTAAACAAGCCCGAGCGTAACGTCTCTGTTTCTATGCTGATGGTTTTCTAGGACAGTAATTACATTAGATTGTGATAATTGAAAAGAATAGGTTGAATTGCATTGCTGTTTCACTGATATTAAATCTAACCCAGCGTTAAGGGTATTTCTTGCTGTACACTTGTACGTTATTATGAATAATAAATACGTATTCAAATCAATTATGCAAAATCACTTACCTTATTATTAAAGATTCCCAAATGCCTGTTCAAGAGCTCCAGGATGTTGACGCCACACCCCTTGTACAATACACGACTCGGTTTGTACTTGAGGGATTCAATTGAATTGAATTTAATTCAATTTAATATATCTGGGATTCATTTGCAATGCAAATCTTGTGGGATAGCAGCACTGCTCTAGGGGTGAGGAAAGGACCAAGAGTGAACATTAGAGGTTAAAACGGTGGAATGTTGCTAGGCAACATGTAATTTGGCTCTGTTATCTCGCATGCATGTCATTACCCAAAATGATGGCTCTACATTCTAATTATATGTTTAATTTGTACATGTGGATGCAGAATCATGTAAGGCCAAAAGTGCATGTTTTATGAATAGGGTCATGGAGGATAATGGCCAGAGACAGTAGAATAATACTGCTGAATAGAAGAGAAAGTAATTTTATTTATTTTAATTGTTTTTTTCAAACATTCATTTTTATTTATTGGCATAAATGCATAAGAAACCATAAAAAACTATTAAACTAAATCTAGAAAGTAATTTTACTGTTGCTAGTATTCTTTTTATGCATAACCAAAAAATATATATATATATATATTATTATTATTTTCACCAAATGCTTACCGCCATTTTTATCCATGTAACCCACATAACCCAAGTATTTGCATTTGGATGGAATGCATCTCTAGTTGATATTGTGCAATATATACTACAGTTATAATAGCAGTACTGTAAATACATAAATAAATAATAATAGTTACAACTGAATTGAATTAATAAAAACGTTATTGATTTTACAGCTATGCCTTTTAAACTTTTTACAAAAATTACTAAAATCGAAAAACTAGGAAAACAAAAGCATATATGTAAATGTAAAAATTAAAAACTTAATAAAATGACAAAAGCACATACAAAATTACTAAAACAAAAACTGAAAATATAAATAAGAGTTAAATGAAAATATTTATAAATAGTATACAAATAATACTAACATAAAAGTGATTCTAAGAAATGGTGTGCACTGCTAGTGAAAAAAAAAATTATAAATTGAAAGATTCCAACATGACTTTATTCAAATAGGTGAAAGGTGGAAATCCTTAAGGTAATGAATGCAATTCAGTTTTGACATAGTGAACATCTTCGAAAAACATTCAAATTCATAAATGCTCAACATGTGCTACTGTTGTTGTACTCAATTCCCATTTCAAACATGGCCGGTGAAGAAAGAAGCCGGAGCAACTTAAACAACTGTGTAATTTAGAATTACTGACAAATATAGTATACCGTCTTTAAAAGCACTCACAAAGGCAAATTTCCTTTCTTCCTTCCCATCAGTCATGTGGGTTTAAAAGCAAAGACAGGAACCTATTTCTCAGAAATTAATCCGTTTGCATGACTTGCTTATATGGGCAATTTTCTGGGCAAGATCAAAATGCAAAGATTTCACATTGCGTCCATGTGCATTCTCATGGTTGTGGTAATCCATTGACCAGCTGTTCACCCCCTCCACGGTGCTGAGGCCTAAGTAACTCAGTCACGGCTGCTTAAAACTTATCGAACCATGGAGGAAAGGTCAACCCCCACTGAAACCTCGCCTACCATCCAACCCAATGAATTCCACATACTCCTACAGCCAAGTGGGAGTGAGGCCTTGAACAGACTGCAGACTTTCATACCAGATACAAAGATGCAGAATTCTAAATGAGTACACCTCAAAGTGTTATTTTAGAATCTCCCAGAACTGGGGCCAGTTGCATAAACTTGACAGTGACTTAAGAACTAGTCTGACCAACTAGCAGTTTTCCAGAGGGTAATCAGTCTTATTTTTGAATTCAACTCAGACTAATCTACCTTTTTAATTAACTTAATAAAAATTAAAAGATATATGACCAGAATTAAAGAAAAAAAATAAGCTAACCAACTTTTAAGACTAGTCTTAACCTTTTATGCACCAGCCCCAGATCAATGAAATTTGGACGTTCTGAAGTAGATCAATGGTGATTACTTGAAACCTTCTGCTCTTTGTAATTGCAAAGTGAGAAGAGATTGGCCCTATGCCACCAGGCCGCTTCTGTTCCAGACTGTTATTGGGTGGTCATTGTTATTTAGATGTGCTGACAGGTTTGCACTCCCCCACCCTTTCATGCCACAGTCCCGATTGTGTTGCTTTGACCAAACAGATGCGCCTGAGCAACAGTTAATATATATATTTTTTCACAGAACAATGCTTTCAAGCCTTCCTCGGCTGACCAAGACTCACAAATCTCAGCTTTCTTTTAAATGCCCAGTTGTGAAAAGCAGTAAATTTTCAATTTGAATAGGAGTTTGTGCTCAACTCAGTGAGACCAGTAAGTCTATTCTGGTGTTGCTAGGCAGAGTTTTGTTTATATGGGGTTTTGTGAAGAACAAGTGGGACTAATAACACCAAGGTTAGATCCATCTTTGGGCTCTGACGTCCATATATAATTTGCTGCTCACCAAACACTGCTGTATTACTTTGAGCTAGAATAACTCACATGGGGCTTTGAAAACACCTGCAAGAGATACAGAAGAACAATTTAACCAGAGTTCGCTGTCTGTTTTGATTCTTGACAAGGAGAAAACATGGATCCCAGCACATAAATCTTGAATGCAGGGTTTGTCAAACTGAGCATGTTACATTCCTGTTATACCCACACATCAGCAATCTGTCCATGGAAATCGTGGAATGTGTAAAACATGAAAACAACCTGTACACACCAATTCAAAAACGAATCAGGATTCTGGTGCTAATCTACAACGTACAGAACAGTTGGGTACTTTCCAAATATCTGCAGAGATTTGCCTCAGAATTAAGTTAATTTTCTTTGGCTTTTCGTTAATTGAACTCAGAGGATTTGATTTAGAATATTTGCTCATACTTACTGGCTTTGGTTAAAATTAAGTATGCAGGTCCAGTGCCAAATTTGACTCTATGCCTAAAGCTGTAATGATCTGGAAGGGAAGTCTGGATTTGCACCGAGAAGCTGGAAGCTAACTGGAGGTACCTTTTTTGCTAGTGAGAAACATTAGTCAAGACACCTCTTGTGCTTTTTCACCACTCTCTGGCTTGCAGAAGAAGGCAGAGACTTGGCGCCTAAAGCGGGGACAGCGGCACATATTAATTACCGCTAAAGGAGACATTTGCTCATCTCACGTGGCGTTCCAGTTAAATGACACGGAAGTGGACCGGACCTCTGATCAATCATTGCTCAATCTGTACAGAATTATTGCTTGTAACAGTGGTGGGCCTGGAGAGGTTGACTAGACGAGATAGGCATATGGTACACTCTATCATGCAATATGAATTTAATAAAACAAGTACCGTAAGCAGCTGTTTAAGGGTCTGATCTGTCACGATCACCACTCAGATTAAATTCCCGCCAGTCCTTGAGGGAAATGTCCTTGGTTTTATGCGTTTTCAATCTGGTACACAGTAAGCATTTGTGATTTCTTTCTGAAACAACATTGCGGAGCATTCTAATGGTCCCAGTTCCAAATCCACAGGATTAAACACCCAAGTGTTCCATTTCAAACAACTCATTCGACAGACGTGAGTGTGTTAACAGAAGAAGGTGCTGAGCTGCTGATGCGTACAGGTGACAACTTTCAATGTCAGTAGGACAGACACGCTTATGAATCTGAATGAAAAAGAACTCTGACTCGACAGTAAACCAATGCAACTCCCCCTACTTAATGATTTCTGCTATTCTCTGCTATTTGTGCCATTATTCTCGCTTCTGAGAACATCTGTACTGGAAACAAGGAAATATTTGTCAGCAGCTAGTCCTGATTGTGCTTTCATGGCAGCATTGTTAAGGTCATCTCCCGAGTCTCATTGTCATCTCTGCTGTAAAATAAGTCTTTGAACTTCCACCATTAAGTAAATTCGAGCCCTTCAGTAGTAATGACACGGTCTCATTATCGAGGCTTCAGTGTGTAGCGCCAGATGCACTGACCCTTGGGGGTGTTTGGTGACAAGGTTGTGGAGATGATGTATATCTCACTGTGTGATCTGCTCTCATTTTCCCACCTTATTACAGACTAGAGTCGTTCAACTTTGCAAAGAATTTCTTGTGGAAAGGAGGACTGTGAACACTCTAACCAAACCGTTCTCAAGGGAATATATTATTTTCTTGTGAATCATCTATGTTTATTGACCCTTTCATTTGTTCACCCCTGCCAGTAACACATACTGTTGAGTTTGTTCACTATTTATGTATATTATTTACAGCCTGGTCACATCAGACACAAGTAAAATGCTAGAAAGTGTGAAAATGCTATTTAACCAAGACTACTCTCACCAAGGTCACATATTTGTCATGCTAGGAATGATGGTTGTGACGCATACACACACACACACACACACACACACTGGATTCCATGTTTCATGGGGTCATCCCAAAGACAAAATGGTTGTTATGCTGTACAAACTATATTTTCTTTTCCCTTACCCTTAAAACTACCCCTCACACAAAATGTTCAGCATTTTAAGATTTTCTAAAAATTTATTCTGTATGATTTATAAGCTGTTTTCCTCATGAGAATAAAAAAAAATGCACTAATTAGTACAAGACTTTAATATTTAAATGAATGCAAAAAGTCCGAGGGTTACAATTGGCCACAGCCTCTACTATACCTGAACCATACTCAACATCTCGCAAAAAGAAAAGGTGGACTGTTATGAGCTGTTTTGTTTGACATTTATGGGTTTGAACACTAGGAAATACAGTGTTACGCCAATGCATTTTATCTGGGCTGTTTTTCAAGCCATGTAGACATCAAGAGGAATATCAGTTTTTTCCAGTAATCCTGTACCTTGTTTCAGAGAGCAGACCTTTTATTTAGCTTGGTTTAAAGGAACACTTTTGCTTTTGTCTTTTCATATGGGGTTATATCTTCCTCCAAGATGTCAATATGTTGGGAAGTATCTTTGAGCACACTGTGAGCCTATTGTACTTTGTATCTCTGGGTTGGCATTCCCTACGAGCCAATTGATTTTAGCTTCAGCGAACAGCCAATGGAAAAAAAAATTAAAAAAAATAAACACAATGTCTGGTGGAACTTTAATGGGCTCCGTGACGATTCATTCAAGACCTCACAAGTGATTTTCACTGAAGTTATGAAATTACTATGGAAAAAGAAAAAAAAATGCAATAGTTGTCGATTGAAAGTAATGAAACAAAACCTCAAATCTTAATCTACACAAGCGTGTGCATGTACCTTCACCTGAGCTTTCTCGAAGCGAGAAATCAAAATATGTTTCGATAATGCTAAGGTATAGGTGGGCCATTTCAAGAATGCATGGCTGAGATCCAGCTTACCTCACAGGTGATTTCAGGTTAAGCCCTGCTGAGCCCACCAAAGCAATCTTCATGAAATAACTATAAACCTCCTACTGCTTGATAAGAAGCCCTGGAACACGAATGAGTCCCAAAGCTTTCTTGCTTATTCCAGTCGTGTTAATCTAAAAATCCAAAAAACATGGAATTATTTATTCTCCCAGATTTTAATCTGCCCAATGAGGTGCAATTAGTCTAGAAACAGGTCTGTTTTTGTACGGTTTCCTGCATCTCTTTTAATTGTTTCTCATTATTCTTAGACACCAATATGTTGACATTGATCTGAATATATTTAAAAGGGGCATTTAGTTTTTCTATGTGTACACTAAATCCTTTAAGCATTTTCCAAAAGTTTTCCCATCCACATGTCAGAAAAGTCTTAAAGCTGATGCATAGATGATCATGAACGCCCAGTATGTTTCCATCTATGTATATTTATGCAAATTTTGGAATATTCAATTATGTTAAAATTCTTAATTGAAACACAAAAATGTGTGTAAGATCTTATGTGCATTCAAACTCAACTGTATGGAGCCCCACACAAAAAAGAAATTGTGTGCACAATTCACTAATTCATTCTCTATAATTACCTCCCAATCTCATATGATTGCATTCCGAAACATCATCTGCTTCAGAGCGGTTACAAGCTAACATGACAGCATTTGTCATTTTGTTTTGTTTAAGGCACAAGTAACTTATTATGTAGGAAAAAAAAAAAGTTTCCCAGGTTTCAAAATTTTCATTTTTATAGTTAATTCTTTGTACCAGTTTCCCAGGAAGCGACAATTTTGTTCTCTTGAACAGATCGGATAGTAACTCAAATATTCACATTTTTATTTATGCAATGTTCTAATTTACTGCTCATTTTATTAGCAAATATCCGGTCACTTGCTGGTACGCCCAGGTCACACTAAAAATTTCCATTACTGTTAGACAGCAATTGTGAGTCAATGTTCATCCATATTTGCAGAAATGCAGTAGAAAACTGTACAAAGTAACATTTACTGTATCTTTAGCAACATGTTTAGTGAATAGTGGGCATAACAATGCCAGTTCGATCATACACTGTAAAAAAATACTGTGATTTTACAGTAAAAGACTGTAAAACTATACAGTAAAAACCTATTTATTGGTTAACTAAAGTTTTCCATGTATATACAGTGAAAAACTGGTTTGGACAGTACATTTAATTTTACAGTAGTATACCATTTTTGGAAGGGAAAAACAGTGAATAACTGTTACATTGACATTCCCAGAATTCCCTGTGTTACATCACATATTGGATGCTTTTTCGTTGAATTAACTATGTTTTGTAAATTGATGTAAATTTAAGTTAAATCTGTAAAACCTAAAATGTTACTACCATATTTTTTACACAAAAATTCTGGCAATCAGAGCTGCCAGTGTTTTTATCATAAATTTTACAGATTGTAAATATATATGGATACAATATGCGCCACATGATTAAACATACATCATTGCTTTCGAATATTGCTGTTTTCAAATATTCAGGATAAAATTCCACTCAGTGTTAACAAAAAGCCAAAAAGAGAAAAAGATGTGCTTTCAAATGTATCTGGATTAATGTGGATATAGCCTAAGTCGTTAACGTTCTTTTATGTTCTCAATTGATGGGTTGCGACTGAAAATGGCACGCAGATCTGTTGTGTTTGGGTAATGGAGAAAATGAATAAAAAGCAATGACAAAAGATAATAATAAAGCAAGACTTGCTGAGAACCGCTGATCTTGGGCGCAGGTCAGTTCATGGCAGTCCAGTCAAGGACTATTCACAGTGGGAACAATATATAATAACCAATCAAATGTTGCAAGCACTGCAACGGTATCTCATTTTGCTGAATTGTAAGCTATCTTTGCAATAATAAATGGGTTTTCTTGTTAGCAAACATTAAATGGCGTTTGCTGTTGCAATTCAGCAATCACAAAAATGAAATCACAGTCATTTTTTAACTATGTGGAACTATACGTGTCTTTTAGATTCAGATGTCATTCTTAAATGTGCAACAACCGAGCTTTGGCCTGGAGCACATGCTATTAGCTTAGCCATGTGTTACTGTAGCTCCACTCCTCTCTAACAAGGTCTATTTATATTCCTCACACAAACACTAACAGTTTTATCCTTAGTTAGTGCTCCTGTCAACTGAAGCTATCTGTACTTTGCCTCACAAAAGACAAATTTGGAGGGAGAAAACAGGTCTCTCTGCGGCCAAAAATACATCATCACATGAAAAAATGACGGCTGATAACGTGAGACATGGGAGTTCAAAGGGGAAAGATTATCAAGCATTTAGACGCAGGGAATGCAAAGAGCCAATTGCGTAGTGTTAATACTGCTAACCAATGATATCGTCCTGAGACTCCCACGACTCCACGCTATCAGGACGACTACATTCGGGGCAATTATCAGCAGTACGGCATGATAAGAAATAAATAAAGTAAGAGGAGCTTATTTTCCTCTGCCTCAATTTACCTGACAAATATTAATCAATTTAATTTCAGGTTCAGAAGCATAGTCTTTAGCATACTAATCGTATTACAGATATGACTAGAGACAAAAAAATAAATAAAAATAAAATCTACTATGTCAAAGTTGGAGTATAAGACTGCATTATGTGTGAATGTCCACTACAGTAAATGTACAGTACCTTGTGTAGATTTATGAAGTAGACGGTTGTTCAATAACATGGTAAGAAAATGTCTAAAACAAATGTCTTTGAAATATTTTCATCGGGGGGCTTTCTCAGCAAATACTAAAATTATTAACTGTTATAAACTTAAGTAATTGGCATAATGTGTGTGTGTTTGTTTATATATATATATATATATATATATATATATATATATATAATATGTCATTTTTTCTGTTCAGGTGTTGTATTTCATTGTTTTAATTTTAAAATTAGATAAATTATTTGAATTAGATTTTTTGATTGACTATATTATTAGCTTTTTTTTCAACTCATGAAACCTCTGCAGTTTTCCATGAACCCCAGTTTGAAAGACCCTGGATTATTGTAACAAACATTTAATACACATAACGATGTTGATAAATGAATGCAATACATTTTAAGGTTAAGTCAAAAGTAATCTAAAAGTAGTCAGAATACATTACTTCATGTATACTCAATAGATTACATTACTAACTACAATTTTCATCATGACATCAATAACAGACTACAAAAACCTACCCTATATAGACATGCAGTATGATGCAATATGTAATAGGACAGTGATAATGAAAGTTTAGTCTGCTAGACACAAAAAAATCTGCAACCCCAGATCCTGCTAAAACTGAAACTTGTCCACGAATAGTCTTTTTCTTCAGGCACAACTGGTTTGCTTTGGGCCCAGAGTCTCTACCTGTAGGAAGGTCATTGGGATGGAAGGGAGGGAATGAGTGCATACGACCTGAGAGAGCAAGATAAACAAAGGTAGCTTCGCTCCACTTAACTGAGCAAATAGTCAGGATATTACAGCAAAGGGGAGAACTGTCACCCGTGGCTCACTAACCAGCTGTTTGGAATTAGGCACAAATAAAGGGACTAATTGATTTCCATTTTCACACAGAACCTTTTGCAACAAGCTAATTGGTGTAGGATCAACCAGATTGTGATGAATTGTTGCAGCTTAGATGGTCTAGTGAGAAACAAAGGAAAACAAAGAACTTTAAATGAGTGAATCTTACATGTTTCAACACGAATGGCTTGTTGTCAGGCTTTCTTAATTTGAAATGCAATCGTCACATGCTAAAGTGGCATGTACTTCTCTATCTCACTAACGCTTACACACAAACACATTGCTCTTTTGTCTACAGCTAAAGCCTGACCTTGGAGTTCCTCAAACTTCACTGTCAGTGTGGCATTCAGAGACAAACTCAGCTTACCAGCTGCTGTGCACTCTGAATTTTGTACACTGTTAAAGGTGAAGTGTGTCATTTCTAAGCCAATGTCATCATAAAACTTGTTTCCATTGGAAGGACAAATAGATAGTCCCGTCTCCAAATTTTATCTTATGACAGTGGTTATTTAATCACAACCTTGAAACCTGTCTGTCAACTGATATTGCAATGCAAGTCGGCTTGATTTTGGATGAAAAACAAAATATAACAGAATAAAAGGAGAAAACCCACGTGTGAAGAATTCAGACAGTCAATGTCATACACTGTAAAAAAGAAAAGAAAAAGAAAACAAAAGTTTTTACTTACATTTACAGTTAAATACCGTATTTTCATTAACCGATATAATATTTACATTGACAACCTATTTAAGTATGAAATCTGTTTTGTACCTTTGTAACACATTGATAACCACCAAAAGCAGGTGGTGATAAGAAAGTCACATGATGAATCAAAGCCTATCAATAGCAGCTTTTAAATAGTAACATTTATAGAAGGTACACAGGGTCATTCACACAAACAATAAACACCATCACAGTAACACACATGAAACTGAAATGACGCAATAAACATTAATTTAACAACCTTAGGTATAACTTAGAACCCTAATGTACAAAACTGATAAGAAAAAAACTAAGAAGAAACGTAGTTATTAAAAAATAAACAAAATTGAAATGTAAGGCAGGGAATTCTGGAAATGTAAATTTACAGTTATTCACTGTAAATTATTTGTTCTTTTTCACTTCCAAAAATAGTATACTACCGTACAAATTACATGTAATGTCCACTGTTTATTCACTCTATAAAGGAGGACAATTTACCATTAACCATTTAACAGGTTTATACTGTAGCTTTTTTACAGTCTTTTATTGTTAAATTCACAGTCATTTTTTACAGTGTATGCATGTTTGTGGGGCATTCTTATAAACTTTTTAATATTTAATATATGCAGTCAGAAAACGTACTTCTCTGAATTCTCAAAACGTACTTATGCTATTTCTACTAGATGAACATTCTTAGAAATGTTTTGCTTTTTGTAACCTATAAATATTATTATAATCACAACAATAAAACTGGACATTTCAATAGTTTAGAAGCATTTCAAAACGATATTCCCACAATGTTTTTATGACCTAAATTTGCTAACTGGGTATTGACCTTGAACAACTTCCTAATGCTAATTATTAAACACTATCATGAGTAAATACCACTACAAGTAACATTATGTCCAATCACATACTGTATGTTTTTGCGGAAAAGTGTGCATTTTACAAATACAATAAAATCGTCAAAGAAAAAAAAATAACTCTTTACACCCTGACCTAGCAAGCCTCGGCGTGATGAAAGTCACCTCACATTTGCTAATCTGAATTTTTGTTTCCTAACTAGAAGTGACAGCAACAATTGACACCCCTTGCACACTGAACGTCGGACCCGGCAAATTGCCGGAACATTGCGGGGTCGCCTTCTGTGTGAAAGCAAACACGTCCCGGGATTGATTCCGGCATTGAACCCGGGTCAGGGACCTAGTAACATTGCCGGGTTCAATCCTGGGATGTGCGCTGTGTGAACAAAAGCCAGATCTAATGCCATGTCGTAGTGATGACGCCAATAACACGCAACTCTTTTACCGGCTGTTCTGAAAGAAGATCAACGTTCCCGACAAAAACATATGTGCAAATGAAGCAGAGATCAGTTAGTTCCTCACTTTCCGCGATGACGCCAAGATTGTTCACTAGCTTCAGTCAAAGTATAACGTGCCTAACGTTTTCGACTCGTACATCACACGTCACGCCCTGATGTCACGTGTCATTACGGGACCTTTACAGGTTGTGTGTGAAAGCGCAAAATCTAGCGACCTGGGAACAATTGCCGGAACACTTTACCTGTGCATTTGCCGGAATCGCAGTGTGAAACGGGCTTAGGTGTGTTCAAACGAAACTGGATTAAGTGTTTCGATTTTAAAATGAAGGCATTATGGAAGGAAATGCTGGATTCTGAGAACCTTCACATTCAAGAAAAATCTGTTGTTTTCTTACAGTTTTACACAACTCCAGGTGCCATGCCTTCAGAAAGAGCATACAAACATAGAAAACCCGACTCACACTGTTCTGAGGAAAAAAAAAACTGCTTGGCTCATGACTTGTTAGGACTTGCTGTTAGACTTACATTAGAAGGTTCCAAGTCATGTCTAGGGACAAAATAAAAGAGATTTTGAGGCAAAAACATTTGGACCAGCAATGAAACTTACTCACAGCACCTTGCAACTGCATTACAACACCCTGGCAACTATCCACAACACCCTGGCATCATGATGTTCAGGCATGGCCAACCACTCATATTTTCTTCACAAATCTAACCACAGTTTAACACTCACAAAAGCAAATGCAGTACCCACAGAACCATTCGAACCAAAACGATCTGAAAAGAGCCTTTGTCCTTTATCTACTGAGTAGGAACAGATTCCCTTTCTTAATTATCTTATCTACTTCTTCTAGCCAAGGAGAAAAAGTAAAAGCAACACTTATTGACATCGTCCAAAAACTATTTTATCTTTCCACTGACAGTCCTTACAGAATCAGTGACTGGCTTCTTGAGTTGGTGATTCAATCGTTACAATAAAGACAGCCAATGACGTAGCCTTGTCGAGTCAATAGACGGTAGTGAGTCATGTCGCGCACACACATTTCACAAGCGGCACACAGAGAAGCTATTCAGAAACGCCACCGTCCAATATTCTCTACCCCAGTGAACCAAAGATACAGTGACAGCATCAAATGTCACCGAATCTAAGAAGGAAATTAAACAGCCTCTGAGGTCTATTTAGGATATTAAACTAAGCCAAGCATGACATCTTCAAGAGAATTTCACTAATGATAGGAAGCGCTTTTGCGAGTTCTAAAGCGCCTACTTAACAATATTGAGCAGCTTTAGTCTTGGAAACAAATCTGAGTGAAGGCTTTTCGAAAAGAGAAGGACTTAAATATTGTATCAAATAAGAGATCTCAGAAATTCTGTGGTAAGCATTTCGACATGATTTGAAAGGAGAAAGTGAAATTGAATTGAAATCCCAGTCTATCAGCTTCTTAAAAATGTTATTTGTTTAATGAATGGCTCAAGGAAAAGTCATTTCCAGTCAACTGAAAATTGGCTCAGCAAACTTTGGAAAATCCAGTGGAAAGTACTTCTTTTAAAGCATGCATTGTCGGTACATCAAACACAACTTACAGACAGTTTACAGACAAGTTTTCAGATGAATTGCCGTACCCTCATTTCTGGAGGTTTTGTAGATGCCAGTCAATCAAATTAGAGCTTGCCACATTAAGAAATTGCTTCCTAGATCTTATTTTCTTAGAAAACCCTGCACAACTTTTTGTCACATTGCTTAAACTTATTAAAAAAACATTGGAGAAAACTGTCTCAAATTTGGCCAAGTCATGGCTGTAATTAAACTAATTTCTCACTTTGTTATTTTAAAGGAATAGTTCAGCCAAAAATGAAAAATTTGCTGAATATTTACTTACCCTCAGGCCATCCAAGATGTAGATCAGTTTGCTACTTAATTACATCACTTGCTCAGCAATGGATTCTCTGCAGTGAATGGGTGCCATCAGAACAAGAGTCTAAACAGTGGATAAAAACATCACAATAAACCACACCAATCCAGTTAATCAGTTAACATACTGTGAAGTGAAAAAGCTGCATGTCTTCATGCATCATTTAGTTTTCTCCAGTGAAACATCACCTTGCCTGAATCAGATGAGAAAAATGCACAACTTAAGCACCATTTACAAGCAAAAACAATGCAACAGTCCCTTGACTAATACATCTGTGGATCTTGATGTTACACAATAACAAGTGACTTTTTTTTCAGTTGTATTTTGGCCAGAAAGGACAGTTTAAAGTTTCTTACAAACATGCAGCTTTTCACTTCACAAGATGTCAAACTGGAGTGTTGTGAAATATTGTGATGTTTTTATCAGCTGTTTGGACTCTCATTCTGATGGCACCCATTCACTGCAAAGGATCCATTGGTGAGCAAAATATGGAATTCTACATTGCTCCAAAGCTGATGTAGAAACAAACTCCTGGTTCTGAAACTCCTGTTTGGGCCTGAAGATAAGCAAATGGGATTTGGGGTGTCGCGATGATTTACCGATATTATTTGAAACTGAATGAAATTCCATCTTATCAGTCAGACTAACACTGCTTTCTTTGTTGTTCACAAAGTCTCATTTCCTTTACATGCAGACGTGAGGGGATGAGGATATTTCCAATTCACCATACTTCCCGTGGCTTGCCTTGCAATAGCTGTTTTCCATAGCAAAGTGTGACTTTCCTCTCTGACAGATATGAGGACCGTATCCAAACACATTGCACATTATTTATAGCACACAAACTGACCCACATCCATGCATGAGCAATGCAGTCATCACTAATGATCTCTTTCTACCCAAGATAGAAATGTATGATCGCTTGCGGGATGGCGCTTTAGGGCATTAGACTATCCTTTCACTGACCTGACAAAACAGTGCCTGCATGGATGCATTTCAGATGGAAATTCATGGATGAAAGTCCAAAGCGTGGTGGCTAAGAAATGTTATGCTGCATGCATTAAGTCAGATAAGATTCAGACATCTTAACACATCCCAGAGTTCACTAGCTTGCCAGTGCGCCGGTTGAAAGATGTATAATTTACGCACCGAACATGTCATTTCCAATGCACTTAAACTGCTTGAAGGAATGCGGCTGGTGTTTTGAGGAGCCAAAAGTCCTTTTCATTTTCGGGACGATGTCTGTCTTAGTCCTTTTTAATTTCATGCATGCCTGTCGTGTTATACTTCATCATTAAAAGCGTGTTGAGCAAACATAATGCGTGGTATGTACACTGATTTCAAAGCTGTTCTCTTTAGAGCGGATGTCAACAGATCGGCAGTTTAAGCACAAAACAGAATGAGGATTAATAGATAAAGCCAAAGCAAAGAAAAGCCAAGGATGACAGTGCTCTAGCAGAATATAGTGGATCGAAACAGGGCGAATTACACAATGACCTTCTGGTAGGTTGTTGGGCTTTGGCTGAGGTGCGCCGGGCCAGAACTTCTGTGCAATTTTTGCATACCAGCAGGTCTGATAAACCATCGGTAATCTCTGTTCCTGTCACTCTCACTAGACAAACGCTGTTAGTCGTGCAAGCCAAAGTTTTGAAAAATACTACCAATCACACTTTGCTTAGTTTTACGCATACATATATTAATTACAACAGAATTGGGTGGATTCAATCAATTATATATTAGTAATATTCCAATATTATTATTGGAATATAATAATATGGGGGGGGGGGGGGACTTTAATTGGGGCCCAAACTCCCCTGAATTAATGATGAAGAAAACAAAACAAAAAGTGTAGGACAGCTTTTGTCTGCAGTCTGGTAAACGTTCAAAAGAAAAAAAAAACAGAGTTTGCTCTGAGGGGAAATTGGAATTACTGTGCTTCTGTAACATGACAGCATGACTCAGTAAAAGGCGAGCGAGGAGTTAGCCGTACACCTGGAGATTAGGTTGAGTTGGACTGCAGAGCGGAGAATAAACTGTCTCCGGCTGGCGGAGCTTCTCAGTCCTTGCGTTTATGAGACCATCTCCGCTCTGTCACCGTCAACACCATTGTAGCAATTCCAGCGGGTCTTGATCTCAATTTTTTACCACATTCAACACGTTTAAAATCCAATTTTTAAACAAAATTAAATTTTTGAACTGTGACTAATTGTGACTACCAGCCACTCTTTACAGAGAGCAATTTCCACTTTTCCCTACATCCTGCCTCTCTCCTCTATTTTAAGCGCTAAAAGGTTGGCATGTACCTGAATGCTATTTTAATGCTAATGCCGCATGCAAGACTCGTTTGCAAATTTTACCATTTATTAACTTCTTGTGGGTTGCTTTTCTTTGGATAGCTGCCACTGCTGCAGAGAAGATGGATCCAGCAAGGGATGTCTGATGGGAAACATACACTAACAATGCTAAAATGCTTGATAGTAGCATAGCCTGAGGCTAAATCTCATTATGCAGACCCAGGCTATCATCACTAACAGAAAACTAACTAATTTGGTTACAAAATGCTGACAGATGAGACATAAGGCCGCTGAGAATGCAACTTGTAAAGGGAAGGAATTGTTATTAAAGCTCACAGACTTTTGTTTTGTTTCCTTTTGTTCTGACTCTAGTCGCTTTTGCTAAGCTAAAAAGTAGCAGACTATTTTAAGTAGAACCTTTTACTCACAATCATTGTTGAATTGCTTACCTTGGTGGGACATTAAGGGGGATTTTTGAATAATATGTTCATCACAAATTCATTTTTGTTATTTTAACTTTTTGGGGGGTGCTAGCTGTTTTTGCTAGTCTTAAAAATAAGTGCCTTTCATTTAAAGTAATAGTTCATCCACAAAAGTTGAATAATTTATTAACCAAGGGACATTCATTTTTATTTGTGTTTATTTTTTTATTTTTTTATAAATGGGACATTGAAGGGTATATGTTTTTTATGAACATGTTGATAACAAATACATTTTTTGCTATTATAAATTAATGTTTTGTTCTTGCACTAGTTGTTTTCTTAGGCTTAAAGGTGTAGTTGGTGTCTTTAAATTGAAGGAACAGTTCACCCAAAAATTTTCAAAAATGTTTCATGTGTAACATGAAAGAGGAATTTTTTTGAAGAACATGTTTTTTCCTATTATTGCCCATTGATTTGTTTTGGCGCTAGTTATTTTTGCTAAGCTTAGGTGACTTTCATTGAAAGGAACAGTTCGCCTAAAAAGTTTGCATCTTTTACTCACTGTCATTTTGACTTTCGTATGTGAGACATAAAAGGGGATTTTTTTTTGGAGAATATGTTGATCACAAATACATTTTTGCTATTATAACTCATTGTTTTGCTGTTTTAGCTAAGCTTAAAAGTAGTGGTTGATGCATTTCATTTAAAGGAACAGTTCACCCAAAACATTTTAAATAATTTACTTACTGACTTTCTGAAGTTGGAAACAAAAGGGAAATTTTTTAAGAATATGTTAATCACAAATCCATTCTTGCTATTAGAACTCATTTTGTTGTTCTGACTGCAAAATGTAAACATAGGCACTTTCCATTTAAATGGACAGTTCATCCAAAACTGTACCAATCATATACTCAATGTTACTCAATACTTTCTTTCTTCCTTCGGACATGAAAAAGGGGATTTTATTATTATTATTATTATTATTATTATTATTATTATTATTATTATTATATTATTATTATTATTATTTGCTGTTATAACTCACGTTTTGTTCTGGCACTGGCTGTTTTTGCTAAGCTTAAAAGACATGGTTGGTGCCTTTTATTTAAAGTATAAGGTCACCAAAAATGTACAAAATATTAACTCACTGTCATCATGATTTTATTTCTTAAATGGAACATAAAAATATAATTTTAGAAAGAATATGATCCTCCCAAAATCCTTTTTGTGTTCCAGACAGGAAATCATAGAGGTTTGGAAAGAAGATGAGTTATAATAGCAAATGTTCAGCTCTATCATAAAAAAGGAATTTTAAGCAATGCATTGACATGTTATACAAAAAGACACTGTTTACATTATATCCCTGTAAACGTATTTCTGATAGCTCTTCTCAGGCAGTTGAAACATCGCACCTCACTATTCGTCTGTTGCTTTGTTTGGATTTGTGCATGTAATCCTCTTTGCGGCTTAAAATGATACAAAGTCAGAGAGCCAAAAACCTCTGTCTCATAGTGCCTGGTTAGAAAGAGAGAAAAAGAGAGGAACCAGGAAGAGGAATTCAAAGAGGATGGCCATTTTATCAGTATTCAGTTATCAGATGATGCAGTTTTAACATGAGCTAACATCCTAGACTTACTGAACACAATTTACAAGAAGATTTGGGAAAACATTTTATGATAAAGTAAAGACTTTCTCTGCCTGTGATGTCATCAAACCCTACTATTTTAACCCCTCCCTTTCCAGCACCTGGGGCCTGTTTCATAAACAAGTTTACCAAATAACCCAGGCTTATTTCAGTTAGCCTGACTTATTTTGAATCCAATCAACTGACAATCTTTTTATACTTGATTTGAGCCTTAATTAGCAGGGTTTTCTATTTATGTAACACAACGTAATATTAGCTGAAAAGGTAGTGTTAAACCCAAATTTGGCGCCTGAAAATTTTCATCGGGAATAAAAAAAATTAAAAACACTTTTCAGATTTGAATGCTCCGAGATAATTTTCAGAAATGGGGAAAAGGTTGATTACTGTTTCTCCGATGACCCATTTTCACCCATTTTTACCATGACCAAATATGATACTGACATATCAATATGTAAAATTTAATTTAGTAGGTTAATGCCAAATTTGCTGGTTTTGTAAGTCATCTGAGGTCCTCTTGGGGATTGACATCATCTCTTCTCTTCATCTCAGGTCTTTGTAAGGGCTGGATCCAGACTGAAGCTTGTGTAAATCCTAGTTACCATCCTAGATGCCAATCCCATTGAAGAAACAGAGAAGGTAAAATAAAAAAATTAGCATAGATGCTTTTCCAACTAAGCAAAAACGAATGTGTTCAACCCAAGCAAAAGAATAAAAATGTGCATTCGATCAGATGTAACTGAAGTACAAGGTTATGGGATACATTATTTGATTTCTTGACTAAAGAATGTCTTTAATCTAGATTAAAACACAGAGAACATTATCAGGAAGGCTGTTCCAGAGTTTAGGAGCCAAATGTGAAAAGGTACACAAAGTACTTTTTCTCTAACCTTTTTAATTTAATGAAGGCAACAGCTTCTGGTGTATTAGAGAAGATAGTGTCTGTATTGCTAGTCATCTCGTCTAGTCTATGTGTATTTATGGGTATAGAGAGCAGAGGAGATAAATCAGGCAGGTTATTTGTGAATCTGTCTTTGGTGGCTAGAACAATAGCATGATAACGCTAAGCCATTTATAAGTAATACCCAGCATTCACATTAAAAGGTAGTGATCAGTAACATCATCACTTTGAAGTGCTATATCTATATAATTAAGATCAATTCCATGCAATATAATTAATCTAGTGTATGATTAAAATGATGTGTGGGTCGGGTTATGTTTCGCTTGATACGTAAAGAGTTGTTAAAGGGATGGTTCACCCAAAAATGCTGAACATAAAAGAAGATTGCTGGTAATCATATAGTTAATGGTTCCCATTGACTTCCATAGTATTTTTTTCCAAATGGCAAGCACAATCTGTTTGATTATCAGGCAATCTTCAAAATATCATCTTTTATGTTCAGCATAAGAAAGCAACTCATGCAGGTTTGGGACAACATGAGGGTGAGTAAATGATGACAGAATTTTCATTTTTGGGTGAACTATCCATTTAAGCTTGTAAACACAAGTCCTAATGCATCATTTATATTATCAACATGAATGTTAAAGTCTCCGACAATTAGCGCTTTGTTAATATTAACCAAAATGTGTGAGAGGAAATCTGCAAATTCTTTTAAGAGATCATTATATGGCCCTGGTGGTCTATACACAGTAGCCAGAGCAAGAGATACATTAGATTTCTTTTGCATATCTGACAGTGTAACATTAAGCAGAAGTATTTCACATAAGTTAAACCTGTATCCTGTTTTCTGGGTAACATTGAGAATATCACTATATATTGTTGCAACCCCTCCGCCACGACCAGTCTGACGGGGCTCATGCTTATAACAGTAGTTTGGTGGAGTAGACTCATTTAGACCAAAATAATCATTAGGTTTTAGCCAGGTTTCAGTCAAGCAGAGAACATTTATTTAGCACTTTTCCAGTTTAATTACGATCAGGTTTTTTCTAGATCCTGCATTAAATTCATATTTTGACTTCACTATCCGGGAACAGACACCATTTGTATAGACTGGACAAGTACTTCTATCATTTAAGTGGGTGGAACAAAAGTCATCATAATAGTTATTTGAGAGTTGTCTTACTAGTCAGATGGAGCGAAGTGTTCTGGAGATGCACCAGGGAACATTGACTACGTGCACCAGGGAAACAGTGAGTGTGCACTTTACTTTTATCAAGGGACTTGCCAGACGATGGAGTCTCTGATGATTATTATTATTATTTTTTTTATTTGCAGACAATATCTGTTGATTATGTTGTAGCTGGTATACATGTTGTGTTACCTCAACTCCAGGTGTGCTTACATTCAAATTATTATTATATATTTTTTTTCCACACATTCAGCACGATTCCTTGTGGACTGCCATGAAAAACTATATGTGCAAGTCTTGAAACACAGTAAAACACTTGCATGACTCCCCGGCTAAGCCGTTAGTGAAGCTTGTCAAACCAAACAGCCGATTTCACAGACAACGGCCAAAACACAGCCCACCCCGCCATCACGAGTGGAGCGTGAAGAATCCGACGCTTCACACCTCTCCATATGTTCAAGAACTCGGAATGCTAAGTTACTAAAACAGACTTCCAGAAGTCGGGAGGGTCTGACATTCCCACATTCCTGGGCCGACAGATCGGTCGGATAAGAGTCTCTCTCTCCTTCTGATAGCCATCAACACTTTTCAGCTGTATCTCACCTGCCCTCATTTCTCTTATGGTAATTTTGATAAGCGCAAGACTGGGAGCTAGCGCTAACCTGATGAGAGGGAAGGGGGCTGGAATGGCACAGAAGAAGCAGACAGAAGGGGCTGACTAGCTTCAAGCCGCCACATGCTGTTGGCAAACATGCCTTGAGAATGTAAATCTATGACGCTTCCACCCCCTCCAGCCCCCACCGATAAATCCCCATCGTTTAAGCCCTCTTTCTCTCTCACTGGATGCTTAGTGCTCATGGAAATGGACCCTATGAGCACTTTATAAAGCCAACTATTGACATGTTAAGCTCAAGAGGGCCGAAATGCATTGGAAAACCACCCTTATTGAAAACATGACAATGATGGGAATCTTTGATTAGGATTTTTAAATTAGCTTTGCGTGCTATCGATAAGCCACATTTTGACACTTGCTACCCAAAGGTTAAGGAAACAGCGTGAAAATAAATTTAGTGTCAAATGTGAATATATATCTTTGTTTAGGGCACATTTAGGGTACTTTAAATTTTCTAATTTTGTTGTTAGTTACTCTGGTATTATCGTATTGGTATTTTTGTTCTGGAACACAAAAGGTAACAGTTTACATGTGTTTACGTAAAACATTATTTTAAAGTGGTGTTAACAATGTGAAACTTAGCAAAATATGTTAGCATGCTAGGTTATAAAATCTGAACATGGACAAGAATGATTATTTTTATTTTTTGCTTTACATGGAAGACAAGTATGTAAAAATAAAATTTCTTGTTCCTTCCCTGCTGAAAAAAAAATCAATAGAAATGCTCATATTTGTAATGGTTTTAATGGATATAATGGGAATTGTTTCAATTTTAATGGAAACTATAGTTGTCCCTGGAGGTCTGGTAATGGGTTGCCCTTATTTGGTGGCTTTTTAGAAACACTAAATCCCAATTGAATATGTCCCATAACACTGAAGAGGTAATGGTTTTAATGGTTAACAGTTAAAATGTATTTCATTTTGGCCATAAACCGAAAAGTGTCTTTAGTGTTCCATGGAAAGTATGTAGTCATAAGGGATTTTGATGAAGTGTTTCTTTGACTTAGCTCTGCATTCTGGTGATGCATTTCAATCATTTGCATAATCCTATGCTTTCACATGTTCTTCTGCATGAGTATAACACAGAGAAGAATTCATTATAATTCAAAGAAGTCTGAGTGAGGATTATAGAAAGCAGGAGAACACATGAAACACTCATAAACCCATAAACTGTTTGCTTATGTATGCAAATGATTCATGTGCTTTCCAGTAACGGTAAACACTCTCAAAACCCCATATATGATTCTGAATATTTAGTTGAACCTAAGCGTGGCGATTAACCTTCAGCAGTCCAGTCACATCAAACTCAAAGCTTTTCTGCTGCGGAAATCCTAGCTGTCACTTCCATGTCATTAAACACTTTAGGTTTACGTTTCTTCTCCTCGCACAAGTAGTCTGGCTAACATCTGTTTAGATCTAGAGCTGCTCTGTACTGATTTTAGAGTTAAAGCAGGAGAACAGTACTTTGAAACAGCCTCTGGTGGCACGTCCAGCTGTCCTTTATGATTTTATAACACCTCTGTTTAGATGTGGCCATGCCCTTCACACGTCACCCCACACCCGCTAACACAGCAGCTGGGAGTCTGCCGTAGTTCAGTCAAAAAAGTTTCACAGCAAACAAGGTATTCTTAATCATATATTCCACTGTGTACAGAGTTATCATGGTTCAACAGTAAAGTATTTTCCCTGTCAAGCCAGTTTAGCTTTCTTGTTGCAATTTTGCTGAACAAATCAGTTATATTTACACTTTATGCTAATGCTGTCCAGCAAACGAGTGTGTATGAATTTATAGCCTTCATAGAGTTAGATTATAACAAATTGCAAATAAAACATTCTAATATTCATTTAATAAGTATTTAGCGATAATAACTTTATGATTTCATTAAATGGTAAATTACTTATTAAAATAAGAAATATTAAATTTTTAATTAATAATCTATCAGTTATTGAATTGTAATTCCTAAATTATTTTTTTAAAAATCACTAATAATTTATCATTTAAAAATAAATATTTATTGTTTAATACATTTGCTATTTGTTAATATTAATTAGGGGTTTTAACTGTTACTTTATTTATTGTTTCAATTTAACAAAAAGGTAATACAATTGAAATGTATAACTAATGTAATTAATATTATTTAACTGTTTTTAAATATTCATGAAATCATTTCACAATAATTTAACATTTAATTAACATTTTTTTATGTATAGTCAATTGATAACACCCAAGTAATTCATACATACAAAGAAAACAAAACAACTAAGTTCAGAAATTAAGTTATGTGTAATCAAATTAAATGACACTTTTTTTTTTCTTTTTTTTTTTTACAACAGACACAGAAGAGAAGACAATGCTGAATAAAGTCGTAGTTGTTGCTATTTTTGGACCAAAACCTTATATGTACCTTATATATATAACTAAAAATATTCAGCTCTCAAGTCCCACCCTCGAAAGTTTCAGACCTTTGAAAAATTACTCGTGAGCAGGGACTTTCTGAGGGGCAATTTTTTACCTGGAACTTTATTTAGATCCTGGTTCCTGTGATGGAAACACACCGACTGCCAGCCCAAATAGTCCCTATTTCCTAGGTAAAGTTTCCGCAGTGGATACCGGACTAATGTTGTCAGTGCAATTAAAAATATTTTTAAAATAATTGCTGAGCCCTGGTTATCTCTGATTTCACTATTGTTCTTTCTAACACTCATGTTCAAAACTTTGTATTTTTTTGTGAGAATAAGCTGCGACGTGTATCAGATTTTATACTGACAGGAAGCCAGAAATTCTCCTGTGAAGTGAACTGAGATCTAAGGAGGAGCGAACCATACAGGCACCACCGCCTTAAGAAGGGGATTATTCCCAATGACAGCCATGTGGACATATAAATGAAAGAGATATACCCATCACAACACCGCAGGTGAAATATTCAGTCCTATCTAATGTTAAGCGACAACATTTGCCTTTCCTGACCACTCTGACAAGCCAGGATGATGACCCTGTGTTGGGCGAGGGCCTGTACACATCACAGCCAATCTGTCAGACGTGTAACTAGGCTGTATTCATATTTCATGGCCATCTCTACAACCTGTCCGAGTCCACTGTGATTAATCCGAAAGCCCTTTCATCGAGTTATAAAAAATGTATAGACTCGCTGAACGATTCGGTTCAACTCGTGGGCAAATGCTCAGAGTTTGTTCTCTCGCAAGCTTTTTAGATCCACTCATTGATATTTACAATATATTTCTTAATAACTGACTGATATTTCTGTTTCACCATAATCTGTGCATCCTAATGCACATTATATGGTGAATCTGATCCAGCTTAAGCTGGGAGCTGGTTTTTGGATCATGGCAGCTGGTGTAAATATCTGGTCCAATCTGGTTATTAGCTAGAGCAAGCTGGTAGACCATCTTGGACAAGCAAGAACCCACCTACCAGTTGATCATGGCAGAGTTTGTGGACATTAACCAGCTAATGATCAGTTTGGAACAAGTCTCATGGCAATTACATTTACATTAAGTCATTCTGCAGATGCTTTTGTCCAAAACGACTTACAATTGGGAAATACATAAAGTGATTCTTCTTAAAGAGGCAAACAGACACAGGAAGTGGTTGTAATACCAAGTTTCAGGCATTTTTTATTTATTTTTTAGTCAATTTTATTTTATGCTTTGATATAGTTAATTGGTTTGTATAACCTCATTTGTAGATTTTCTTGCAATCAAATTAGACCATATTTGTGGCTATTTTTATAGGTTTAGACCTTCATAACTTACATTTCTTCTAAAAATTTTATATATATATATATATATATATATATATATATATATATATATATATATATATATATATGTAGGAATTACATTGTACGAATCCATATGAAAAAGCCACTTTGTAATATAATTACATTTTCTCATGAAATCGGGTTGGCTAGAAACTACCATAAATGACTTGACCTTTAAATCAGAATCAGTATTTTGACACTGAATTATTAAGTTGTATTTGCATTGCACAGAATTAAACGTTTTGGCTAATTTGTGGCTAATTTGTATTCATATTGTTTTTTTTTATTTGTTTTTTAAAATCATACTTATATTGTAAAATAGTTGTGTTTTCTCATAAAATTTGGTTGATAAGAAACCATTCTACCAAAAATGAAGTGATCTTTAAATAAGAATCATTACTGGACTCAATTGTTACATTGTATTTGTGTGGCACAGAATGAAAAATTATGGTAAGTTTGTCGATAGTTTGTAAACATCTCATTCTTAAGGTTTTTTTTTTTTTTTTTTTTTAGTATTCAAAGACCTGCATGCTAACCTCCCCCCAATTCATCATTTGTATCAAATTTGTAATAGTTTTGTATTTGAATTTTTAACAAATTCATTCAAATTTGTACAATCTAATTTGTATGTTTTTTGTAAAATCTGCTCACTAGTGGTTAGGTTTGGGATTGACCTTCAAGCTTACTTTTTTTCCTAAAACCCTTAAAACTTTCGTTCAAATCACATCAAACGATTTCAAACAAAATCGCCACCTTGGCGAATATTAAATATTTACGTTTTCTCTCGAGATCGGGTTAGCTTGAAAACACGCTATCATGTTCCAAAACACAGCTCCCAGCTTAACTCCGACTTCCCAGGCAACATCAGACTAAAAACAATGTTTGAATGAAGTGACCTTTTAAATGAGAAATAGTATTCACAGACTGAGACGCTGCATTGTATTTGTGTCGCACAGAATGAAACGCCATGCGACTCCTGGGAAAAATGTCAGTGCCTTTGGATTTAAATAAATAGTGCAGGTTTCAGGCCCCTTCTATTTTGAGCCTTTCAATATAAGAGGAGTTTTCCGTCAGTGAATCCAAGTTCCTAACAAATCAGCATGCCATGAGTCCCGATAGAAATGAAGGATATCTTTGGTGGAGAGCCTGCCTAAGCTGCTAGTGTCTGGAGTGCTTTCCTCTCAAAAAAAAAAAATTGCTTCAGAGCAATGAGATAGAGGAAATGGATTTCTCTTCGGGGAATATAAGTGCTGGAACTTCTACTAAACAATGAACGTACAGTAGTTCTTTCCATTTCTTGTGCGCGCTAAGATTTGGGAGGGTAAAGCTGTTATCCTGCAGCTGTGGCATTCTTCAAAGAACTGAAACAAATCCCAAGAAATAACCGTGGATTCCTGCTTACATCGATTCAGTTGGACTAAGCGCCTGTTGGCATTTTCTCCTACTCTTTATCTCAATGTAGTCCCATTTGGATCAACCAACAGCACTGAAGTGATAAATGTTGGATATTGGATGGAACTTAGCTGGGCAATTGGGGTTTTCCGAAAGAATAGAATTCTTTGGCGAGAACTGACTTCTTAACTTTGCTATTCAAACTAGCCAGGCACTTAGAGCATATAATTAACTCTAACTCTCCTCACAGTTGATCCCTTTGGTGCGTTGTTTATCCGACCTGAGTATTTTAGGATGGTGAGTCATGGCTTAAAGTAAAGTAACATGTTGAGAGAACCTTTTTTGATGCATTAGTCCAGATCCAGCTGTTGCCATCCACAGAGAAAAGTTGAAATTTAATGACTCTAAAATGTCATGTGGTGCAACATATTGAAAATAAAAAAATTCATTTTTTTTTTTAATAAGAATCATCTTTTTTCTTTTGCAATAAGTTGCACCACCTGACATTTTAGAGTCATTAAAATTAAACTAAATGAATATAAATGGTATTTTTTACAAAAACCATAATAATAATAATAATAAATATGTGTCTGTGTGTGTGTGTGTGTGTGTGTGTGTGTGTGTGTGTGTGTGTGTGTGTGTGTTTGTGTGTTTTATATATAAAACACACACACACACACTCACAAGAACCCATCAATATGTAAGCAGCTTCTGTTTATACAGAAAATCTATTCAGCTGGACTAAAAATGCTACCTTGTATTTGGATGGCAAAAGAATGAGCCATAATGTAGTCTAAAACACCTGTAGCGGTGCCCCGAGCCAGAAGGACATTAAGAGAGACAGACAGAACACATTAATAAGCGTACAGGCTGTCACATTATTCGGGCTCTGCTTGCCAATGTCCTCAGTGCTGGTATGTGGTGGTCAACATCATGTCCCAGAATAGAGGCAAAATCTCACTTAAAGCTGTGGTGACTCAGCTAACATTGTTCTTGATATAAAAGTTAACCTCTACAACACAGTGAATATCATGCATTATAGGCAAGGCAAGGCATGTTTATTTATATAGCACATTCCATACTCAATGGTAATTCAAATCGCTTTACATAAAAGAAAAGAAAAGAATACTAAAAAATAATCACCACAATACAAAAAGGAATTAAAAAAAGAGAAAATTATACTATTTTACTGTATTGATGCCTGTAACATTAATGTAATATTTATTTGCACTGAACTGTGGGTATTTCGCTTTATATCGAAATGTACAGCTGTCATGAAAATGGTCTCTGTATCCTAATAAGTTTATTGCTGTCAGTCAACATGTACTCAAAAACTCTCATTGTTTTTCACACTAGTTAAAATTATTATTTAATATTCAGGCACCGGTAACTAGTTTTAATATAGCTAGTGTTCTGTTAGCTTGTAGCTTTTTTAACTACAGTCAAGTAGTGTCCCCTTCATTGCAAAAGCCAAACAAGTAAGAAAGAAATGGCGGAAGACACAACATTACCACAGAAAAAACATTAGATAAGCAATAAACATTGACCTTATCAGGAGGAATACAGTCCTTAGGCGAGGTTAATAGACGGGAAAAGTATTTAATTCAAATTCCATCTGTTTCAGTGTTTACGACAGTCATCCCTCCTTCACCCCGTTCTCTATTCTGCCTCAAATCAGCCGTAACATCCCCATTGTGTTCCCCATTTCCTTTAAAGCCCTTAACCTGCTTCTTAATGTGTTATAAATAATTGATCTGCCCAAGGGAAACTATGCTAAGTGCACCCATGGGAGGCAGGTCAATAAATTTGCCGGTCGTGTGATTCACAACATGGCGAGTAAAATGTGAAGTGGCGAGTGGCTGACCACATGGTTACGCCACCCAAGGGATTGAAGAACGCTCCCATCAAATGAACCTTCAGTCCTCAAAAAGACAACATTTGTTGTTCATTTTTCCGCCATTTTGAAAGCACCTCTGGGTAAGCTTGTCCTGTCCGAATATAGCTTATGCATGTATTTATTCTGTCATCTCTGTGTATATTATTACCAACCATGTGAAATATGCCGAGCAAATTTGCATACGCAGCTCACGACTGGCCAATAATAGCCTGTTTGAATTGCATAATGCTGCGGCCAATCATTAAGCTGCCTCTTGGATGTGGAAGCAGGTTGGGATGCTTTAAAACGCCACTGGAGAACAGTGGAAGCCCGGTGGTTCTCATCAAAAGCCTGAATATCGAGAGAGGAAAATAATCACAGTTATTAATGGCGTGCTTTCATTTCTAGGAGTCTTTAACTTTCACAAAAGTTTCGTACAGCACCTCCCTAGGTTTATTCAGGTAGAACACATAGCGATGATGAAGCCCATGTAGTTGTTTGTCTTTGTATTCTGTTTGTTGGCCAACTCCTCTATTCATGTCTGAAATACATTTTCACAAGTATTTATTGGGCTATGCTATACATGTTGTTATGGTACTGGGCGTATTCTTGGTTGTTGCTAGGGTGCTACTATGCAACTTCATACAATGCATTGCTATGCAATTGCTTGGGTGTTCTAGGTGGTTGCTAAACAACATACAAGGGGTTCTGAGAGGTCTTAATCAGTTGCTATGCAATTGCTAGGGTGTTCCGGTCACCTTTTAATGAGATGTTCGCAGTAGATATTTTTTCTTTGAATTGTTTGGGTGTTCTGGTGGTTGCCGTGCAGGTGCTAAGGTATTCTGAGTAGTAGATTTTCTATTGAGTTGTTAGGGTGTTCTGGGTGGTTGCTAGGTCTTCACTATTTAGTTGCATACAGTGGGTTGCTATGTAATTGCTAGGGTGTTATGTGTAGTAGCATTTATATTTGGTTATTGTGGTGTTGCATAGTAATTGCATAGCGACCACTCAAAACACTTATGCTTGGGTATTCTAACTACTATTGCTGCTATACGGTTGCTAGGGTGTTCTCTATGCTAGCTAGCATATGTTGTTATGTGGTTGCTAAGGTGTTCTGGGTGATTTCTAACACACTTCTATGAATTGCTTAGGCCTTCTATGTGGTTTACTAGCAGGTTGCTCTTCAGTTGCTAGGGTGTTGTGGGTGGTTGCTATGCACTTGTTAAGGTGTTCCCTGCATCTTTTAACAAGGTGCTAGCAGTTGATACGGTGTTTGCTACGGTGTTTGCTAAGGCATTCAGTCATTTTTAATTAATTGCAATGTGGTTTCTAAGGTGTTTGAAGTAGTTTGCCACAAGCTGGTATACAGTTTCTTGGGTGTCTTGGTGGTTCCTAGTGTATCAGTATATGATTGCTAATGTTTGGTTATGTTGTTGCTAGGGTGTTCAGAATGTCTTTTAATGACCTGCCATGCATTTCTAATGTGTTTTATGTGTTTTTTAACAAGCTGGTGTACAGTTGATAACACGTTTTTGGGTGGTTGCTAGGGCATTGTTATGCAGTTGCTGAGTGGATCTGTTGCTGAGATGCAACAATGTTATGCAGTTGCTAGGGTGTGGGTGGCTATTCAGGGGCTGGTTACAGGTCTACAACCAAGCAAAAATTGCAAGTATGATTATTTAGAAAACAAATAGCAGTTCTCGCCTCAATTAACCACATTAATTGTATTCTAAACACAAACCGTTTACATTAAGTATGAGTAATATCAATAGTGAGGGTTGTCTAGCTGTATTAAAACGCTCAAATCGTAATCTCCTGAAATCCTGTTTTTATTCTTTTTTTTTTCTTTTTTTTTACCTTTTTTAATATAAATGTCCTTACTGCTTCACACCTTATCTCCTTATTCTGACAGATATTCAGCAAACCACTCAGCAGACAGTATTTTACAACATTATGACAGCCTCAAGGCACATTTACATGTCACAGACTGCACAAATGCCATCATCTCAAACGGCAGTGATGGAATAACTCAATTCTCTTGCCTGGAATACTTCAAAACAGGCTATACAAATTCTTCATGCTTCTCTTAATGTTTAATTTAACTTTTAAGGCATTGCTACATATATTACATGCCTGCCCCATGGGTTTGTGGGTAATCCCTAAACATCCATGTTTGCAGCCAGCTGCTTCTGATTGGATAAAACAATCCTTATCAGGCAAGAAACAGCACATCCCTTGTGTTTATTTAATGTGCAAATTCTGCTCATCAAAACATGCCCTTATATTCATGAAAATATTAATAAGATTTGGTGGATATACGTCTCATTTGCATCTGTGTATAACAAGGTTGCAACTCAATGCCTAATAAATGCAGTTTAAATACAAAAACTGGGTTTGAATTGTAAAAGAAAGCCTGGAAACATCAGGAAGTTCTACACTTAGAAAATTTGTAAATCTGTGCTCAGCTATAATATATATATATATATATATATATATATATATATATATATATATATATATATATATATATATATATATATATATATATATATATATAAAAAAAAAATCCACTAAAATGTTTAATCATTCTTAAAACAAGAAAATGAATGTGATAAATGAAATGTAAGTGAATTGGGATTTTTTTTCACTTTATTATTGACTTTGTAGTCAGTACCGGTCCTCCACATATGCAAAGAATGGAGTTTCTATTCCACTTAATGGGTTCTCTGACAAAGCTAAAACAATGTTCGTTAATCAAGTAAGTTATAATTACAGTCAACTGGTCATTATTGGAAAATAAACCACTCGATGCAAAGTGGAGCCTGGGACAACTTTAAATTACAGTTTAGTCGTCATTATATAAAAATAGTGCAATTTAGCATTTTGTTGAGTTGGTATCAAATATGTATGAATTCACACGGTTTCATTTGTATTTTTTTGTACAGCCTTCTAATGAATCAAATTAATTCATACAAAATTGCCAACTCCCAAAAAAACTCATGAGCCCAGGTTCAATCAGAATTAAGTTTTCCAGGTGAAAGTGAAGTATAGTGTGTTAAAAAGTACAATTTAGACCCATTTAGCAAACATTTACTTAAGCAGTCAGCATCCTCTCAGCATTCAAACAGCCTCTTAAGTCAAACATAAAATTTCATGTCAGTCCGGATTCCAGTGCTATAAATGTGTAAAATAATAACTATTCGCCTTCATAAATCTGTAAATTCCTTGTAGCCTGTCATGAAACTTACATAAGCCTTTAATAACCTCTCAAAGGCTTTGTGGTTTAAGCATAATTTTACATCAAGATGGCATATTAGGATTTCTTCTTTAATGCACTAAATGTCAGATCATTCACTGAAACTGCTAGTCGTCTATTATTGACGAACACTCTCAGGCAATACAACCTCTCGCTTATGCTTCTACAAAAAGGTAGCAGGATGAGGTCATACTGGAGGTACTGTGCACGGCCAGTAGCCGCCTGGTACCGCTTTCCTCCCTGAGACGCCAATGTCTTAACAAAGAGATCATGACGAATATCAACACTTAGTGCTGAGTCTACACTGAGCTGAGGGCTGCTTTCATCTACTGTAGGAGTTTATCTCCTCCGCTGAGGTTAGTGGAGCGTCATGGGCTGCTTCAGACCTACGGCCCGCTTGATATTTGAGATTGGTTCTATTCCAAGCATAGAGACATTGAGACACTGCAAGCAAGATGAAAAGAGGGAGATTTAGACTTGACTAAGAACCAGAAAACCGAGTGAAACAAACGGAGACTATTTCAACATTATTAGAGTAAAACATGTTACCTGTTACACGCAAGGACTGTTCTGTGTATTTATCTATTTTTCCATCGTGTTTCTCCCTCATATGCCCTTATTTGGTTTTCCTGTTCCTGTTCCCATTTAGTTCCAAGTGATTCCAGTTGTGTCTCGTTAATTTCCTCGTCTCGTTCCCTATGTAGGCCCTGTGTTTTCCTGAGTCCTGGGTCAGGTATTGGTCATCTATCCTCTGCTACCTGTGTGTTCCTTGGATAAATAAAGACTATAGTTGTGAATTCTCCTACGCCTCCTTGCTCCAACACAGTAGCAGCATAGTAACAGAATACCAGACAAGCAATAATAAGCAGCGCCCTTCTCCCTGTTTTGTTTCCCATTTTTGGAAAAGTGTTGTTTCTCCCCGTGGCTATGGAGGTAGCCACTCGATTCACCACCCTAGCCCGTGGGGATTCCTTCTCAGGCCCGCCGGCCATTCCAAAGTCCACGTCATCACTGGCATTGGAAACCATCATGGTTTTTCTTGGTAATACCATAGCCGCGTTTCCACCGCAGGAACTTTACCCAGGAACTAGGGACTTTGGCCTGGTACTTGGTGTGTTTCCACCACAGGATGTCTCTTTAGTGGTAAAACATAAAATATAATTCAGCTGCGGGGTAAATCTAACAGGTTTCTTTGGTCTGTATTCAATTTATCTATATGTTAAAATGAAAATAAAAAAGGCAAATTTATATAATATTTCGTTTCATTGTAATGGCTACACATTTCCCTGAACTAAGTACATTTCTGCAGCTTTTATTATGCTTAAATGAAAACCAAAGGAGGCAGTGGTATTTGATATCCTATTTCGTTTTATTGTAAATATACAGAGAGGAAAATTGCAGTAGCCAAGGCGAGCTGACTGAAGTTATCAAGTAAGCTGCTGTTTATAGATTTACCGGACTTGCGTCGTCGCGGACATCACACTCCTGAGACGAATGCACAAAGTCTGAACTAACTACCGATGATGCACGTCCAAAATCAGCGTATTTTTTTTTTTTTTTTTTAATCAGCGGTACTTTGTATTGAGAAACGCGCGCGGACCTACATCACCAGTCATTTGCCTAATCTTCCCGGTACTTTACATCGCGGTGGAAACGCAGAAAGCAACAGGTCTGGGGGGAAAAAAGTTCCTGGGAAAAAAAAAGTTCCTGGTTAAAATGTTGCGGGTAATTTCGGTGGAAACGCGGCACATGATTCTTTTTATCAATGACATGATACACAGGTACACCTTGTTAGGTATATGAATGCCATTGGTTTTTTTGTGTGTGTCTGTTTTAATTTAGCTTTTAAGATCCGACACACAAGAGTTGTTTCTCACTGGACAACTGGCTGACTAAGTAAATTCAGATCTGGGTAATAAGCCACCTAATGAGTCTGTAATCAAACCCAGCATACTCAATAAGGCTGAGGAAAATTGTCAACCTCAATGCTTAAAAAGTTCAATCATGTTAAAGGGTTAGTACACAAATATCAATAATTCTGTCAGAAGGCTGCTCACTCAGCAAAACCCATTTAAAGAGTGGTTAAGATTCTCTATCAAATAATATGATGACAATTTATAATGAATACAACCACTAAGCTCAAGAAAAGGCTTAAAAAAGTAGTCCTTACAACGTATTCCATGGGTTTCTGAAATCTTACGATTTGTGGCGAAACGTTTATTCGTGGCCTGTCAATAGCAATTGACAATTACTCAGTGCTAATACATATTCAAACCTTCCAAACTATTAACTTACAAAAGAGCTTCCAAATAGAATTTGTTTAGTTCAGCCATTTTTTAAATTTGGTGTTTACACAACATTGTTATTAACTTAAAACATTTTATGTGTGTTGGCTGTTCAGTTACACAACAGCAGTGTTTTGGTGTCAAGTTTTTAGCCCTATTTGGATGGTAATTGTTTCTCATGGGAATGCAAGTTATTTTCACAATTTACAGTGAGAAATCTGTGATTTTATTGACATCTGAAAACAGCACGTCAACTGTTACACTTCACTGTAATTTGCATGCATATTTATTTCTGAAATGCTGTACTTACAACGACAATATTTCATAACTGCTCCACCACAGCAAGTGGAAGCAGAAAGAGAAGAAAAGCATGTAAACCGTTGAAATGGCTCTTTAATATGGCAACAGTTAATATACAGTTATAGACATAACTACGTTCCGTATAATTACATAAAATGATAGCGCGTCCATTAAACAGGGTATTTTTAAATAGTAAAATAATAAAATATAAAATATATTTAAAATATATATTTGATATATTATAAAATATGCTTGGAATAACAAGAGTGAATTTTACATAAGTATTTTTAAATACATTTTACACAATAATAATTAATTTGTAAATAAAATTAGTATTATCTTACATGTTTAGTCTGTCGGTACAGTATATACACATACACGTAACTGACTGAACGCTAGCCTAGCATGCATACTACAGTGTTTGTAGTCATTTTTGCAGATCTGTGTAAACAGGGATCTTTTTGACAACCTTTCAAAAATGAAAAGGAAAATCTTTTTCAATTTTGGTGCACTGTTGTCACTGATGCCAGATATTGTTGGTTTTTCACACCAACTGCAGTATGTTTATTTTAATACTGTAAGTGCAATTATGAAATAGAGTTCATAGCTGAACAATTTTTCAAATTTTTTTTTTCAGGGTGTGAATATGACTTAAATTTCACAATAAAGTTTCATACTAGAAGACATATAGTGAATGGATTATATTCAGTCTCAGACTGCCGTTAAGAAAAGACCTACATGAAAATTTTTCAAAATGTTTTCTTTCAAAAAATAACACCAGTGTAAGGTTGGAACGGCATGAGGGTGAGCAATGCACTTGGCAGTTTTCATCTCTAAGTGAGATATTCCCTTAAGGCTAAACCCAGAAAACAGAATGAAGCTTCAGAAATTTCAAAATGACTAGAGAACATTTACATATTTGTTCATTTGTAGCATTTAAAAAGCTTCAGATATCCGTTCTCTGTGTTGGGAATACCGCTGGAACTGTTATTGATAACAAATCGTGATTTTAATATCTGTACCACCGCCAGCCAGGTGATCCGAAAACAGTTGGCTCTTATGCACCGTCTAATGCTGATCCAAATCACTGTGGTGGGTATAGTCAGTCTCTTTGTAGTTGTCTCTATGCTTGTTCTCCCTCCTACCATCTTTTTTCTCCTGCCAGACACCCCCTCTCCATCTCCTCTGCAATATTCTCACCTCCATTTATTTTTACACCACAGTTTAAGCACCTGTAATTCGAGCCAGGAGACAGCTGCAAGTGCCGGCCGCCTTGTCCAAATACGTAGGGCCGAGTAAAATTAGCCAGTGCCTGCTATGCCGAAGAGACACCAGGGATTTGTGCATTGGTCCTAGTGGGCAACTGAATCCCCAAAATGAATCCCAGATCAGCTTTGACGTCACTGTGTGATGGTGAAGATTTGGCAAGAGTTTAAAGTGACTGATTTGAGACCTGTAAGATATGGGAATAGTAAACGGGGGCTCTGTGACCCAAGACCACACAGAGAGAAGATGGTGTTATAGATGAAAGGCACCTGGTGTCATTTTCCACTGTCTGACATACACACCACAGGGGGACGACTTGATTACAATTTGAGGTGTGGTGGTCCTGTCTTATTTTTTCTTTCACAAGGAACTTTAAAACCAAGCTAGACCTCCTATCGAAGCACCACAAATTGATGCTGCCCTCCAGGCATGTCGAGAAGTAACATACTCATCTTTGCGGAGCACCTACATTTATAATTCTACTTAATCTTACGGCACGACACCCTGTGGATTACTGGACAATTTGACAAGGTTTGCTTGCAAGTGATGAGTTTCTGGAAGAAATTTGAAAATTTCATTTTCAATTTAGAAGAACAAAAGGCAGCTATAGAAACAACTCTTTTTATGATAGACCAGAGATGGCCTTGTCTCGACTGTTACAATGCACATTGTTGGTTATTTCATAACCTGCATGTTTTTTTTTTTAATCGTTCATGCAGATTTGTGATGCTGTTTAGAAACAATGCAAACTCCCCAAAATACTATGGTTACATAAAAATATCTTTGGTATCTAAATTTTGCCTCTTAAATCAAATTAAGATACTTTGAAGAATGTTTGAACTGTTTTTGCTCAGACAATGTAAAGCAAAGTATTTCAAAACACAGGACATTGGGAGGGTCCAATATTGCTCATAGAGGACCACTTTCTTGCAGAGTTTGGCTCCACCCTTCTCAAATAAACCTGTCTGGTGGTCCTGAAGACCTCGATTAGCAGGTTCAGGTTTGTTTCTTTGGGGTTGAGGGGGAAGTAAGGTGGAGCAGGATTGGACACCACTGACCTTTGTTGTAACAAAATTGATGCGTCTTCCTCCACTTGTAAACTGGCCACAGTGAATCCGGTTTCTATGTCCGAATGCTGGCTCCTGTGTCAGAAGCACCACACGTATGTCATGTTACTCAGTAATGAATAAAGTCATTAATCTTATTTTCCTTGCACACAAAAAGTATTCTTGTAACTTCATAACATTAAGGTTGAACCACTGATGTCACATGGACTATTTTAAGAATGTCATTTTTACCTTTCTGAGCTTTGAACATGGTAGTTGCTTTGTTGAAAATCCAGGGTCAGAAAGTTCTTGGATTTCATCAAAAATATCTTAATTTGTGTACGGAAGAAAATGGAAGTCTTATAGGTTTGGAACAACATGAGGGTGAGTACTTAAAGGGGTCAAATGATGTAATTTCAATTGTTCCTTTCTCTTTGGAGTGTTACAAGCTCTTTGTATATAAAAAACATCTGAAATGTTGCAAAGACTAAAATCTCAAATCCAAAGAGATATAGAAGGCATACTTTTTTATTCTCGTTTTAGTATTGTTTGCCGCCACTGCCGCCATGTTGTGGAGATGCTGTTTCATCGTGAAAGCGAAACTTTGTTTGGCCTTCCAAAAGAGGACAAGACTAGAAATCAGTGGTTATGCTATATTTACAACACTGTTACTGAACAGATTGACCCAAATATTCAGATGTGTGCAATGCATTTTATGGAGGACTGTTTACTGATCCGCCACCTTTTCTGACTCACATATTGTAAGTTTTTTTTATATTTACAGAATTTGCCACTGATGATTCAAATGCAAGCTTTGAGCAGTGTAGAGTAGCGCTTGTATTGTCATTTCTCCAATCACAAATGCAGACATTGTTTTAATTTTTACATGTTGCATTGCGTCGCACCACTTAAAAAGACAGTATAAGCCATAATAATCAGTAATTTTGTCCCCACTGGATCCAACAAATGCCTCGTTTGTAATGGGTTTTATTGGTTTTGTCTGGAAGTGCCAGGAGATGGCATGGTGAGAGGCGTAAAATTATCATCACAAGCTTGAGTTATTCAGCCAATCACATTGCACTGGATAGCTGGCCAATCAGAACACACCTCAGTTTTCAGAGCTTTGTAACAATCGAAAAAAACATTTCAGAAAGGCAGGCATAGAGGAGAAACAGTAATGTACATTATGTGAAAATTAATGTTCCTTTTCGAAAAGGAACTCCACGCTGCATCCTCTAGTTTTCACTAGGGGAACACATCCAGCGTGACCTGTGTCTGAAGCATGAATGAAAAAATGACAGTGAACTTGACATTGGCAGCTGGTAGCCTAAGACGTAAACAATTAAGCGACTGTGGGCATAAAAGAGTACCTGCACAATACATCATCCTCTTCTTTGTCTTCAAGTCTTGTGTATGGAAGCACATGCGATTAATTCACAAGAGAGAAGGATGCGCTCAATGTTTGCATTCGGAACTACTAAAGCAGAGGTCTGTACTCGAGGTTTTGTCATCGTTTGCACGAGCGTGATCACCTCTCAGGGGAGTTGAACAAGCGGTGCATTCGTAGCGGTTTCTGTTCTTGCCTGATTCTTGAGGGAATTTAGTGTTTGAACAGAGTATGTTCGGCTTTCGAAGGAGATATAGCCATTCTGCGTGATGTGATTGCATTAAGAATGCCTGTATGCCTGACTCTCTTTGAGAATTTAGCGTCTCTCATCTGAGTTTCAGGTCTTGTGCATGTGAGGCAGTTCAACAGGCCAATCAAATGGATTGTAGGAGGCGCATGGAAGGAATCTGACAAGGAGTGCTTTCTCTTTCGGAATTCCTTTGTGTTTCTATTTATTTTATCGAATAAGGAACTGTGTATAATGTGGGATATCTACATAATTGGTGAAGGAGTCTCCTGACTTGGTGTAATAGCAAGTTTTTTTTTTTTTTTTTTTTTTGTTATTAGGCTCTTGTTTGAGCCTCTTGAGCCTCCTCATCCTCTCAGCCCAGGTACATGCATTTAGGTTAGCATAGTTTCTGCTATGCTGAGCACTCTGCTCACTAGTATTTTTGTTTTGCAGTTATTTCAGGTTGTAAGGATTTATATCCTCTGATGTCTCTCTAAGCCTCCCTGATCAGCTGATTTTGAACCTGGTAGCTCCCCTCCCTTTTAGGGTCGCGATGCTGAGGTCACAGTTCCTAGTGCTCTCTCAAAAGAGCTCTGTGGCTGTTAGGTTGTTAGGATCATGTGAGCTTCCTTGATAAGTCACTTGTTAGGTCGAGCTTTTGAGTACTCCCCTCACCTGAGGGCCTTTGTACAAATTACAACAATTAGAAGCATGGTTAGTACTCCTAGCTTAGTACTCTAGCTTTTTGAGTTGTTATGCAGTGTACTCCGATCCCTTATGCGGTGTACTCCACTCCACTTAGACAGTACTATTAGTATGTGGGCTCTATCATGAGCCTCAATAACTGTGTCTAGCGTTGAGTGTTGTCAGGTCTCCTCTCATTTTAGAGAGTTGTTTTGCTGAGACCTCCATTCTTAGGAGCTCCCCTACCAGGGTTGAGCGTTTTTAAGTTTCCTTTCATTTTAGAGAGTAATCCTGCTGAAGCCTCCGCTTCCCAGAGCTCCACTTATGCAGTAATATGAGTTATAGGCGTTTCCTTTTGAGTCTCAATAGCTGCCTCTGGCGCTTAGTGTAGCTAGGTCTCCTCTTGGTTTAGAGAGTCGTTATGCTGAGACCTCCACTCTTAAGACCTCCTAAACTAGGACTGAGTGTTGTTAGGCTTCCTCTCACTAAAGAGAGTCATTCTGCTGAAGCCTCCGCTCTCCATAGCTTCGCTTAGACAGTACTTAAGAATGTAGGCTCCTTTTGTGAGACTCGCTAACTGTCTCTAGCGCTAAGTGTAGTCAGGTCTCCTCTCACTTTGGAGAGCCATCATGCTGAGGCCTCCACTCTTAAGAGTTTCTTTACTAGGGCTGATTGTTGTTAGGCTTCCTCTCATTTAAGAGAGTTATCCTACTGCCTCCGCTCTTCAGAGCTCTGTCATTGGCAGTGATATGAGTTTGTAGGCTCTTTCTGTGTGCCTCACTAACTGCCTTGGGCGTGGAGTGTAGCTAGGTTGCCTCTCGTTCTAGGGAGTTGTTACGCTGAGGCCTCCGCTTTTAAGAGCTCCCCTACCAAGGTTGAGTGTTGTTAGGTTTCCTCTCATTTTAGAGCGTCGTCCTGCTGAAGCCACTGCTCCCCAGAGATCTGCTTAGGCAGTAATATGAGTTGTAGGCTCTCTATTTTGAGCCTCACTAACTGTCCTTGGCATTGAGTATAGTTAGGTCTCCTCTCACTTAGGCAGTCGTTATGCTGAGACCTCCACTCTTAGAGTTCCACACTCTAGGTGGGTGAGTTAGTCAATGATGATTGGAGCTTATGCCTGCCCGTAAAGCCTAGCGTTTTGCTTGCAGGGATGCTGATCTTTGAAGTCTTGACTTAGGGAACAGTTACCTGGGCACTCATCCCTCAGCATGGCAGTGTTGGTATACCGTCCCCCCAGCGGCATCTAGAGGATGCAGCGTGGAGTTCCCTTTCAGAAGGGAATTTCTCAGGTTACGCATGTAACCATGGTTCCCTGAGAATAGGGAACGAAACGCCGCATCCCTGTGCCATGCTTCGGGCATTCCTGCCTGCAGCGTCTTGTTCCCCATTCTAAGGGAACCATGAGGACATTTTTTTTAACCTTGAACTGCATGAACACATTCTGTTACACCAAATAATGTTCTTTTTAGAAACATCATATGTCAGAATGACAGAATTTTCATTTTTGGCTGAACTATCCTTTTAAGTCCAAAAACAAATGCTACAAAGTATGCAAACACACATACTTGTTTTAAATGTGAACTCGATCAATTTTGACAATAGATAGCAAGCATGTGTTTTTGCATACGACCTGCCTTATTAAACATTTGGTTTAATAGCTGAATCTGTTTAAATCTAAAGCTACCTCCCATGAGGTTTTTAACTACCACAGTAATGTAAGAACCATGAAATATGACCATTAGCACTTAAGTTAGCATACTTGTGTAGAATCTTTTTTTGGCCTGTCTCCTGCATCTCAAGTTTTTCTCCTGACCAAAAGACCCAATCTCACACCCTGTGTCTCTTCTAGAGTTTCAGAATAGGTCTAAATATCTAAAACTATGTTCAGATTTGCCAAGACATCAAGACCAAATGATCTCAGCCGTGCTGTCCACATTAGCTCTATATTATTAACGGTTCAAACTTTTGGTCAAAACAATATTTATATTCTAATACTAAATTCTGAGATATCTGTCAAATATTTTTGATGGCTGAACAAAGCTTACTTTTTCTTCTGTGTTTAAACTCACTTTACACTTTACCCTACAACTCTACATCACCTTCTGAACAGACAGCTGCTGTCCTCTTTACGTCGAGAGCATTGTGTTGAGGTACCAGCTCTGAGTTCATTTAATAATGTCATGTATCACGTGCTACCCATTTTTCCTCATCTATGTGGGCCTGGGAGATAAAGCGGCATAGCATCTATCATGTTGTAGCTGATATTTTGAAGCACACTAAAATGGAAATGTGACCACAAAGTTAATGAGCTTTAAAACTCTTTTAATAGTTCCAGTAATCTCACAGCTTTTCACAGACAAGTGAGCTCAGAAAATGCCTCAGTGGGAAATATGTTGTGGAGGATTATGTTCCCCCCCGGCTGGATGAACTGGCCATTCGGTGACCCAGAGGAGGAACAGGAGAGGAATGTTCTAGGAAGGGCTGGATGGGGAAGGAGGGAGTGTGTTTTTATAGTTGGTGTTCTGCTGAAACTGCATACCTGCAGACTTGGTTTATGCCTTTTTGACTGATATAGAGGGCAGGAACAGATATGTCCAATCTTGCAGTCCAATCAGCAAACATGGTGGCAGAAACAATCTTTAGGTTTTCGAAGAAAGAATTTCATATTTTGCAATAGGTAAATAGGGCATGTCTGTTAAATGAATACAGCATGGGACATCTGCAGTCTAGCATTTAGCAATAAATGATCACAAATCACAAAGGCCAAGGTATACGTAATGTTCCTTGATTCACTCCATTTAGCACATAGTTGAATGCACAAGCCTTTCAAAGTACACTCCATTGACTGTGAGCATGTATGTGTACGTGCTACCTAGTGGATCTTATTAAAAATAAATCATTTTTGACATTTTGCTAATTTTGCCAGCAAAGGTCACAGTTGTTTTCTATATGTCAAAGCCATGGCCTAGCAGTTAACACACATCAACACATTGAGCCTCATATGGGCTACAGTGGTTCAAATCTGGCTCACAACCAATCATATAACCAAGCTAGTATTCTGAAAACATGTATGTGGAAAAAGGCTAAATTGGTTTTAGATTAAGTCATGAACTAGACTTTAGTGCGCACATTGACCTCATATGTGCTACACTGCTTTAAATTTGGGTTGCAACTATAGTTGTTAACATTTGAGGTGGATCAAAAAAAAAGTTGCTAAGCCTTTTTCCAAATGTCAAAGCAGTTAGTACACTTACTTTGGCACACTGAGCCTCAAGTGGAAAACATTGGTTTGAAGTCAACATGCAACTATTTATAATCCTGGTTACCTATTCTAATCTAATTCTTCGGGTTAGCACATATTTTGACATATGATTACATTAAGTAAATGCACCTAAATGTACATATTCAGCTGTGGTGCTTATGTGGGTTACATGGGCCAAAATCCAACTTGCAGAATTTCCTGACCCTGTTTCCCTACTCACTTCATGTCACTTTCTTGAAATGCACCTATAAATATAAATGTTTTCAATTTAATGCAGTTATTTTTCCTCCCCAAGTGCATGATGGCCCTCTATTTCACCTCAGAGTCGCATGCACTCTGCTCATTAGCTCACACACAGGAGAAAAAGAAAGCAGGTAAGCTTCTCTAAGCTCTTCAGATGACTGGAACACTCCCAAGTCTGTTTTTCAGTGGCGATTTCCAGCCAAAAAGAGAAAAGCACTCAAAGCGAGTGCCAAATTGGTGGCCCATGAGAGGGCCAAAGCATGTCAGCTTCACCCCCGCCACTGAGCAAACCTAGCGTGTTTTTCCAAAGCTCTAGAAAGCGCAACCTCGGCCTTTGAACTTCTGTCTTGAAGGAAGATGCTTACGATTCCTCAAGGGAAGCTGATCGCAGAACCCCCTCTGCGCTGGACTGCATGTATGGGGCTTGACTGGATTCATCTACGCACTGGCCCTGATCTTGCCTGTGGCAGCCAAATTGCTGGCTCTGAGCTCAGTAGTGGAAATTCTGGAGAAAAGCCCACCAGAGACTGTATGAGCGAGGACGCTGTGCTCTTTCTCTGGCTGGATTGTTTATCTCTCATAGCATGGCAGGATGATGTTTCCTCAGCCACGATTTGCTCCCAGGTTGCCTGAGGAAGGAGAGTGGCAAGGAGTGATTGTCCTTGGCTGGATAGGGACAAGTGGTGTATAGATTTATTTTGGTTGCATGCTTGATTACTCATACTTTGGGGGATATATATATATATATATATATATATATATATATATATATATATATATATATATATAATAATATTAATAATACATATCCATAATAAATAATGTGTGTTTTATATTTAGCCTACTTGGTCAACTGCTAATACAAATTACAAAGCCATGCAAGAAATAAAGTAAAAAAATAATACTCAAAATAATAAGAATAATCAAAGAAATCTTATTTAGATAGAGAGGAACCACGTGTCACTGGTCACATATGTGTCCCACATCAACAGGAAACATCCTGCTGATGCACCCCCACCAACACAGGTGGAGGTCCGGGTGGAATTCAATTAATATGCACAACGGGGTGTCCCTCACCAAACATCCCTGCCCTTCTTCCATTGTGTCAGACAAGTCACCTTGTTTGCTCTCAGTGAAACAAATAAAGGCAGAACATCAGATCTATAAAGCCATTTCTGCGTCCTGGCATTGGTGTGTCAGAGGGAACCACCTTTCCTCTCTGGGTATAGCAAGTCGACAAAAACATAAACAGAGAGGACAGTAAAATGGAAAACTTGTGACTCAGCAGAGGGATATTGTGACAGAGAATAAACTGCACACTGTGACTTTTCTGCCGTTGTTGTGCCAAAAGACATTGGCATAGGGTCTAACCTTTCTCAGAGAGTACAGTGCATAAAGCCCCAGTGCAAAGCTGAGTGTCCATCTTTACAAGTGGATGCAAATTAGTGTATTCACATGTGTGCTATTGTTGTTGTTGGAAAAGGATGCACATTAGGAAAATTAGGAAATACAAATTACTGTTAATGATAGTTGTATAAAAAAAACTTTATCTCACTTTATTTTACAGTATGTGTACTAACATGCACTTATAGTGTACTTACAGTGTATTTATCTAAGAAAGTTCTGGTAACACAAGGTAACTACATGGGGTAGGGTTAGGTTTAGGGTTAGGTTCAGGGTTATTAACTAGTTATTACATAGTTATTGTAATTACTATAATAAGTACATAGTATGTACATGAGAAACAGGACTGTAAAATAAAGTGCTACCAAAAACTTAATGTGTCTTATAATTTTTTTTTTTTTTTTTTATAATTTATGATGAATATTGCATTGCATTTTGCATTATTTCATTACATCTTACATTAAGGTACAAAAAAAAGTAATGATTTCCACATACACGTGATGTATTATTTTATTTTTTTATTTTACAGTGAAATATGACCCAAACATTTATTTGTAAGATATGCTTCCTACCTGTTAAGAGTGTTGAAGTATAATAGATTTCATACACATCAGCTGTGTTTAAGGGCCTGTCACAAATCTAAAGGAATGGAAAATTTAATTTGCATGATGGTAACTCTATTTATTGTTTTAGGAGAACCTAATATCAGACCCTTTTAAAGTGTATGAAATCATTTGGCCAACATATTTAAATTTGTCCTCCATATACTGCACGGCCATATGGTTTAATCGGCACAATAACTCAGCACTCCAAACCTCACCTATTTTTTTCTGCCAAGGTACTCCATTGCTCTCTTAACTGAATTTTTTTTTTATTTGTCAAGAAAGAGCGTTTTTCTGCTCAGCACTTTTTTAACGACTCTTGCAAGGCAGGGACAATCGCGTGTTGCCAGACCAGGGCAGAAGAGTGATGTTCCATTATCTGCGCGCAGCTGAGAAACGGATTTCTCCGTGGGAGCGCGGCTTTGGAATGGGGCAGGCGGCTGAAATACGGTGACACCCTCAAGCAGGAAGCAGCTAAGCATGACAGGGGAGGTGGAGGGGAAGAAATACAGTGAATGCCTACCAGTGAGTGAGCAGCCGGGATGGCTTCATTGTTGAAGTGGGCATAGCATGAAACCACATAACAGGCTGACCACAGTCATGGAGCTCAGTCTGCAAACTCAAGCCATGCAAGCCGCCGATAAACTAGTATAAAAACTACGCTACACACACAGCAGTTTAGTTCATGCTCAGAGTGGGAAATATTTACTTTAACAGTGGCATGTTACTGTGTTATTGCTATTGTGGTAGTTTGTTTTACTCATAGATATTTTTTATTTTAAAATGTAAATTTAATGAGCAATTTAGTCAATATTACAGAACCACTGTAATGGAAAAGAAAAAAAAAATTATTTTTGAATTCCTTCAAAAATCTTTTAATTTCTCTTGCAAATGAATGCAAAGTTTCTCAGGAGAACGTAAAAAGTGCGGAAAAGAACGCAAAAGTTGTGTAAGGAAAGCAAAGTTTTTTTTCTTCAGAGCAACAAAACAGTTGTGTGAACGAATGCAAAGTATCTCAAGAGAAAACAGGAGTTGTGTAAATGAGTTTTTAAAAAGAGCTCAAAATTTGTGCGATAAATGCAAAGTTTCTCAGGAGAATGCAAAAAAGTGTGCAAAGATTTTCAGGAGAATGCAAAAGCTGTGTCAGTGAATGCAAGTTTAACAGTAGAATGCAAAAGTTGTGTGAATGAACACAAACTTTCTTGAGGAACGCAAAAGTTGTGCGAATGAATGCAACGTTTTTCAAGAGAGCGCAACATTTGTGCGATAAATGCAAAGTCTCTCAGGAGAATGCAAAAATTGTACAAAAAAATGCAAAGATTCTTAGGATAATGCAAAAATTTTGTCAATGAATGCAAGCTTCACAGTAGAATGCAAAAGATATTCTGTGTGATATTCGATATTCGAATGAATGCAAAGTTTCTCAGAAGAATGCACAAGTTGTGCAAATGAATGCAGAGTTTCTCGAGATTGTAAAAGTTCAAAGGCAAAGTATCTTAGGAGAATGCAAATAATTGTGTAAATGAATACAACATCTCTCGGGAGAATGGATGGAACAAAATTCTTAGGAGAAAAACAAGTTGCGTAACATGTAATTTTCCCCATTACTGTCCGTTTAGGCACAATGTGTATTATGACAATATATAAAATAAAGCATGACATACCATTTATGAATTTAAAAATGTAAAATATATATAAATAATAATAATAAAGTTAGTTTATACTTCATTGTGCTAATATAAGATAAAATACATAATAATAATAATAATAATAATAATAATAATAATAATAATAATAATTTGTTCCATATAATGTATATACGATTTGTTTGACAGAGAAGAAGAAAAAAAAAAAAAAAAACAGTGTAAATGTCTTCATCCAGTAAAAATTTAATCAACAGAATATTGTCTCATCTTTGTAATTGTTTTTTTTTTTTTTTTCTTTTTTTTTTTACCAAGCCAAGATGACAAACTGTTTATAGATAGATAGATAGATAGATAGATAGATAGATAGATAGATAGATAGATAGATAGATAGATAGATCCTCTTTTGAGTGATCTGATTCTAAGGCATGTCAAGTTTGCCCAGATACTTTGTCTTAATAATTGCAGAACAAAAGGTGATATTAATATTGAGGTCACTGTGCGAGAAAACATAAAGATTTAATCCAAGTCTCACCATATACTTGCCACCTCTTTCTTCACAACAGTTCTAGAGTCAGACTCTCCCCTGATACTCACTTAGCGGCTGTAATACACTGACCAAACTCTTTCAATTTTCCTCCATCATCAGCTCCTTCCTCTCATGACAAGATCTGCTCCTCCCTTTCATAAGACTGCTCGCTCGTCTCCAGTCCAGCACTGTGTAGATTAATTGAGATCCTGTCATCATTATCTTGTTGAGTCAGTCTTGTCTGCGTTTTTTTCGAAAGCACAGTTTTAGCCGAATGGAATACCAATGAACCCTTACAGGCCCTTTTTCAATGCGGCCTGGGCCTGCTGGTTTCAAAGGAGTGTGGAGACGCTTCCGCACGCCTGCCTCATCGGCCCGCCACATCTCTTTCATCTCGGAGGATAACTGGAGCTGCTGTCAGCTCCCAGATGACCTGCTTCTGCTTTTCCAGTCTGGTTTGACTCTTTCATAAGGTCGGCGCTTTATTACATTATTATGGCAAGTGAGAATACTTGATTCTGATTGGTTGACAGACGCGTTAACTGTTGATTAATTTTCTATAACTGCATGAAAATGAAGTAGGTCCACGTTTGTTGACTACATTTCAATCTGGATCGCTCATCACATGATTTTCGAACCCTGAACTTAATGAAGAAATATAGGTTTGAAGCAAAATGAGAGAATTATGGCTGCTGTCATTTTTGAGCGAACTATACCTTTAATATTCTATTAGATGAAAAATAATACAGCAGGAGCAATCAGATTTGTTGTCACCAGACTGATATCCCAGAAAGAAATGCACGACAGACTAGTTTTAGTTACAAAGTTATGCCACTGTTGTCTTCACCCTTTGAGCTCACCCTCGTATAACCCAAACCCGATTACCACTGTGTGCCAGTTGTGACTTATTTAGGTCACACTAGTGGATGACAGCCTTGAAGAAAAGATAAGCAGCCATAAACTCAAGAAAAGTGTAGTCTAGCGCTGGAACGGGCCTCGTAGCAGCAGGTCTATGCGGCCTTGCCCTGTTGATGGCCATATTACCCGCAGAAGTCTGAAACCGGCCCCAGCAGTTCTTTAATTACTTCATTAATTTTAATCAGAACCAATTAATTACATTTGCCACGGCCCGGTGGAAGTCCAGGGCCCACTGACCGCGGTAGGGGGACCTTGCAAGTCTTCTGGTGAATAAAAACATTCAATCCCATAAAAAAATCTATTATTTCAGGGAGCCAAACAAAGGCTTTTGTTATTCAGTAGTTATTCCCTGCACACATGGCGTCTGATTTAGTGCAACGCGGTAGTCAAGCATCCTTTCATCAGCTCGCCATAGTGTGTAAAACAGAGACTTCACATAGATTTGACATTTACAGTCCAGCCTTAACGTTGATCACACTGAATATCATATTTCATAATTACAATACGTCAGATCACTGATTTAAAATCGGTTACTATCACTGGAGGAAAAATATATATATAAAAAAAGACAAATACTCTAAATCAAAAATCCTTTGAACATACCAAGAAACATTTCATGTTATGTAACAGCCATTATGCTAAGAGCACTAATTATTTTGGAGGTTTAGAAGCCAGAGATGAAATGATATACATTTCCTGTGACCCAGTCTCACCATATCCACTTTAAATCATTCTTATCCCATGAATAATGACATATTAGTGTATGAGACTCCACAGCAGTGATTATTCACACCCACCATATCCACAAATGATAAAAGCGGTAGTCGTTTATTGGCTCCCTTTGACTCACGCGGCGTTATCAGATGCCATCGATGTTTTTGGCCGCAGGTAAGGGGTCTCATTTCAATAAGCAAATAAGCCATTAGAAAACAAGCTTTTCATAATGTTTCTGTAATAACTATAGCATTCATCTCATCTTAATTTGCAACTCCATTTCATCGCCAAGACGACATAAAAGTCAGATAAAACATTTTTACTGCACCTCAAACTAATTTTCACAGATCAACAAACTACCACAGCGAATGTACACTGGACTTCTGCTCACAGGATATGTGTGATAGATTGTGTAGCATATTTACATTTTTGTAGCATATATGTTTGCATAGACACTAAAACGTGTTATTAATGTATTGAGAGCATCTCAAACAAAGATGTAAACATTTTGTTTATGAACATACAGTATGTAGAGACATACAAATGCTCAGGTTAACAAAATATTGAATTCATGGGATGATTTTACTGCATTTAATCAGTGAGATTAGTATTTATTAAATGCTTTTACTTAATTTAATCGGAAATATTTATATAAAATGTAAAACTATACAAATAATATATTAATGTTTCATTGGCAAAACATGCATATTTCTTGTATTTTAGCCAGAATCAGTGATTCGAAGTTAAAAATGTCTCGATGGCTTTGTTTCTTAACAAGCACGCCAATAATTTTGTAATAAATAAATAAATAAAACCAGTCATCATTTTGTTCAAACATTGAATACACTGGAATATACCTTAACAATAGTTTGATCCCTTTTGATTTCCGATATCCGGATGAAAATTGTTAAAATATCCCATAATGCCTATTTTTATGTTCAGCAAAACAAAATTGCATTCAGATTTGGAGTGACGTGAAGCTGAGTAAATAAGGAGTTAAAATAAAGTTTTATTTTTGACTGGACTGAACTGTTCCCTTAAAGTTGAAGGCTTTACAGCTTTGCAAAACCTGGGGCATGTTTTATAAATCAAGTTTACCAAATAAGCCAAGTTTATTTCAGTTTGTGTGACGTACTCTCTGTTTATTTGGTTCAAAATAATTCAGAGTAACAAAAAAAAAAACAAAAAAAAAAACTATGTTTGGTAAACTTGTTTTATGAAACAGCCCCCAGCTCCATTTCAGGGTTATAATGGTTAACTAAAACTACCTAACTAACTACTTCAAATGAAAAATTAAAATAAAAAATAAACTATATTAAAATAAATGTTATTAAATATCTTAAAATAATTGTATTTCCACTAGATTCCAAGACAAAATGTTTAATTTGCAGTGATAAGAAATATGGAGGCCTGTTACCATCACAGAATTTAAAATAGACATTTAAAAATACAGACAATAATAAAACAGTGCAACTAAACTAACCCTGGTTTACAGAAGTAATCAACCCTGTTTGTAGTGCAATTGCTCTGCAGTGGATCTAAAGCTCAGCTACTTCCGAGACATATAGTTTCAATTAGATTTTGTTAATCTTACAGCGCTCAGGGTAATGCTAACTGCAGACAAGGGCTTCTTTCCCAAGCTGCTAAACATTGTTATTAGATGGCGCTAAACTGAAGATAGCCAGACTTTATAGCGGGCTCCAGCATGCGTGAAGATAGCTGTAAAGCCACACGCTTTGCGGCAAACGTGTATTGTAAAAACGCAGCGTTGTTATCTTGCAGCCACAGCAGAGCAGGAATCTATTTGCTGCAGCAATGGCAAATGTGCTCTTTATTTACACCTTCTGTAATTTCATAGCACATGCTTGAGACGCCTAGTATGACATTTTGTTCGCCATTGTTTGCGAGAAATAGCCGCATTGTGTTTATTGCAGCTTACCGAGCATATTATGCAACATCTCATGTGGAGGCGGATGTATGTTGAAGAAATGTACCTGTGGCACATACAGTAGATGTTACTGGACCATTTCAGGAGTTAAAGAACGACTGAAAGACTCGTTTTCCTTTTATTTAATTAAACATGCTGTTCAAAGGATTGGTAATTTTTTTAGTTTAATGACTGTGATTCAACAGCAACGGGCAAATCATGACTCAGTCCTATCTGTAGAATCAAGGTTTAATCAAATCTTTTTGAATCAAAGATGTTATGTGCATTTTTGTTATGTCTATTAAAGTACTGTATGCTTTTATGTGTGTGTGTGTGTGTGTGTGTTTGTGCGCAGAAAGATGTGTGTGATCTGTCTAGACTAACACCACCACAACTCTTTTGCTATTTGATGCCGCAGAAAAAAAAATTCCCAAACCTTTACTCAGAATTCCTGGGAATCATGTCAACATGGTTAACATGCTTTAACATGATCTTGAATCCAATGCAGGATTTTACAGGCTTTTTACTTTAAATTTTAATTCTCCATTAACCGGTCAAAGGTTTGTAATAAATAGCATTTTTTTTAATGTTGATGTATTTTTATGTGGAAATTGGGATACATTTTAATTTTGAGGATTCTTGAGTATAAATATAAAGTTTGAAAGAACAGCATTAATTTGAAATAGAAACCCTTAACATCTACCTATGTTTGTATTTGTGTGTATATATATATATATATATATATATATATATATATATATATATATATATATATATATATATATATATATATATATATTCCAGATAAAGACCACAAACAAAATCCCCGCCTACACAAATAATCACATCTCATTGATTGCGGGCCACTGTTAAACAGCTGAATGCTATTACTTAGCTAATTTAGCATTAGTTCTGGATTACTGCTTTCTCTTGATATTAAACTCATAAATCAAAACTTCACCTTCAGGGGGAGAAAAAGAAGAATGGTTTTGAAAAGCATACATGAAACAATCTCAGCTCTAATATAATCATAGCAGCGTAAAGGCTGGCAAGTTGCATAAAAGTACAGGTTTTCTGGCATATACAGAACTTTATTCAGTTAACCAGAAGAATTGTTTTTTTTTTTTTTTTTTTTTTTTTTTTTTTTTTTGCAACTGAATGTGAATGGTAAAGCAACATTTATTTGGAGGACACCAAAATAACCAGAGACAAAACATACACAAAATGAAGGGCGGAAGATTATATAAAAAAAAGTAAAATAAAAATCTCAGAAAAGCACAAAAACACTCTTTTGTATGGCTTTGAAGGTCTTTCAATACTCAGCACGTCAGCTGTTGAGAATGAATTTAGTCACACTCATTTGAGCGGGTTTAACTAGACATTCTGTGGGGCTTTTCAAAATCTTACAATAACAATCCAAGCTCCAATCCATCAGCTTTTGTGCTTTCAGTAAAAACGAGTAAAGGTGTGTCTCTTCTTTACACGACACTATGTATCTTCTCACAGAGGCTGCATTCATTTTATCAAAAAATACGGTAAAAAACTGTAATATTGTTAAATATTATACTATTTAAAACAACTGTTTTCTATTTTGATATATTTTAAAATGTAATTAATTTGTGTGAAGCAAAGCTGAATTTTCGCCAGCCATGTCTTCACATTTCTTCTTATTATTAAATACACACACAGAGAGAGAGAGAGAGAGAGAGAGAGAGAGAGTTTAATACTATTCTTCAATGAGCTCCAAAATAACAACTGATAACTAAGCATCAAATCAAATTCGAATGATTTCTGAAGGATCACGTGACACTGAAAACTGGAGTAATGATGCTGAAAATACAGCTTTGATCACCGGAATAAACTAAACTGTATTCTAGAACAAATATTACAACAGAAAACTAATTTGGGCATAAACACGATTAGTGATTGAGACTGTCCCATACACCTACCCAAGGAAAGGAATGATAAAAATACCAAAGGGCCATATTTAAAAGAGAGAAAGGTCTTCCTGGTCATCTTCTCTGATGATAATACTGCTTCTTATCCAACTCCCTATTCCTAATGCACAATATGGCAAGGCTAAATCAGAAAATGGTGTGATTGCATCCACTGTTTGATGGGGAAAACTAAGCACACACTTTTCAATCACACTAAAAATGCAGATAAGCTACCCTAAGCCATAAATCTAGATGAAAAATGACACGAGCACACATTCAGAGCCAGTAGTGCAAGACACTGGATTCTGGTTGAAGCCCGTTGGGATGCGCTCAGTGGAAGGTGTGAAATTATTAAATTATTAGAGGCGCGGCTTTCCAGAAAAGAAGGGTAAATCCTCAAAGATCCAAATGAGCGAAACACGTCTTTGCTTGTAAAATTGAAGAAAAAGAAAAGCAGCCTCTCAAGGACGGCTCCAGACGTCTCGTTTGAAGATCCGTTTGCATTCTTTAGATTTCTGGTGGAACCCGGAGCCTGAGATTTCTGTTTTGAATTCTCTTCTATCTAACACTAAACACTGACACTCTGTCCCATAACAAGGTCAGGAGAAAAATCAATAAAGAAAAAATAAATCTGTGATTGTCTGCCAAACAACTGGACAAGACTGTTCAAACACTAATCTAGGTCTGTCAGAACACTTTTTATTTATCACGTATCGTTTATATATATATATATAAATTAAGTTGTACAACCCTGAAATTCTATAAATACATAGACCTTTACAATATATATAGTTTGTCAAGATTAGATTAGATTTCATTGTAGTAAAGTGAAGTAAATGTAGGCATCCCGTATACGGGATGGGGTGACAGTTAAAGGGTTAATATGTAGAATCAAAAAAAAAAAAAAATAACATCATGCCATTCACCTTTTTACAAGTGAACGAATATTTCTGGAGCGATTTTAAAAGCATGAGATTGTCTAATATGGCATTAACAGATCTGACAATTTGCTGAAAAACTTCCACAGTTCCAATGATCATTGAATTTTAATTTGAAATCTAATTCCTCCAGAGGGTCCTATTGCATAAGTATTATAGTCCTCCTTGCTCATGTTAGCTTAAAAGGAACGACGCTGAATAAAGAAATTAGTATTTTGCACTTAATGCCAATAATATTCAAGACGATCCCATCAGGGAGGCGTTAGACAAGGCACAATAGTGTGAAAACGAGAGCACTCCGGTGGCAGATTTTCAAAAGAGATCTATAATGACTCATACAGAAGTTGGCGGCTAAGCAGGACTTAGGAGACCCGCGACTCGACTAGCACAGTACAGCCAAAAGATCTCAGCGAGGTGAGAAGACACAACCTCTAATCCTCTTTCTGTGGCTGTGTCAGATGATTCGCAAATCTCTCCAAGCTGGAATCCCACTCGTGTTTGATGTTGTCTGCAGTCGCGCTTTGGATAATGAGGATGGGCTAGAACAGCCAGCCATGGACACAGACCATTTAGTCCATTAAATCAAGTGAGCACGAACCTCGCCAAATCTCACCCACCCAATTGAGCATCAGCTGCATTTGGACGATTGGTGGAAAAATGCATGTTGTGATGAAAACGAATGGTTTGAGGTGACGCGCATTATTCTGATAGAAGAATAATGTCGTCACATCATTTAATTAAGTTGGACCTTGGAACGGTCTTATTAAACAATCCTGTGCTGATCTATTCATAACCCACATTGTAAAATGAGGCAAACGATGAATGATAGAATGGCTTTGACGTCTACTCTAAACTCTTAAATGATTACAATACAGTCAAAGAGCCTGAGTTCAAGTTGGTTAATTTGAAATTGGGTTTTTAGATACAGGCCACTTGGGGTAGTCTGTGGAAAATTTCAGAAAAAAATAAATAAAATACAGTAAGACTATCATATGGCCTGTGTCATATGATCCAAGTTTACTTTAAATACTTAGAAATTGTGTTTGATTTTTACAACATGCCTCTTTGAAACAATATTTTATTATGAATTACACTGCGCTAAATTTGATATGTGTCATAAAAGATTTAAAATGCCAACTCCAAATGGGTTGTGACCGTTTTTAAAATATATTATTACTTAATATTCATAACATCTTACCAATTTGAATTGAAATCAGTACAACATGTCTAATACTACATTTATTATAGCGTGAATTAGCTTTTGTACATGAAAAGATATAGTAGCGCAAATTTGGGGTATTTCGTCACAAAATTTGTATCTATTGATTTGTGTTCATGGACACAAATAAAAAAACATGTATTTTCAGTTTCTGTGTGATTAATCTCGAACCACTGAACTAAACCAAAAAAAGTTACAACTCCTTAATGATGGATTTATTTCTTACAAACATGCAGCTTTTTCTTTTCACAAGATGTCAGTTGATGGACTGGAGTGATGTGGATCACTTGTTGATTATTATGATGTTTTTTTTTTTCATCAGCTGTTTGGACTTTCATTATGATGGCACCCATTGCAGAGTGAATGGAAACATCACACATCTGATGAAGAAACAGCCTCATATACATCTTGGATGGCCTGAGGATGAGTACATTTTGAGCTAATTTAAATTTTTGGATGAACCATACCTTAAATGCCCCATTCACCCCAAGAACGATAACTATATTAGCATTCACACCAATGGACTATATTCTGTTTATTGGGTTAGAGTTGCCCTAACCCTGACCTTAACCCTAACCCTAACCCTAACAATAACCCTAAACACATGCTATCACTTTAAATGCTCGAGCTTATTAAAATTGGGTGGATTCTGATTAGCGTTCAATGCTTTTATCGTTCATCAGATGGAAAAACAATCTCAGAAAATTGATTCTAAAGATATCATTTTTCTCTATGAAATTGTAGTTGTGGTGTGGACTTCACTATTCTCATTGAATTAGAACAAATAATAAACATGTATAGTTATAGTTAATACAGTTACTAATTACAGATTTCAAAATGGTTTGGGAACATGCATCCAACAGCAACCAAACAGCCCCTCACTCTTTCCTCAAGCGGTTCAATCCGGTGTTTTAACGCTGCTGGGAAGTTACCGCTGGATGCCCGCTTTGAGCTTAATGAGGTGTACGGAACCCCTCCTGCAGGATTCCACCTCATCACCAACACCACGGTTCCCATTTAGGACCCTCGGTCTCGGATCGGAAGGCTTTCAAGAACGGCGCTCACAGCTGAGTGAAAGAATCAAAAGTGGTGAGGCTTGTAAGAGCGTTCACCTGGCTTGACGCCGAACACTTTCAACGGCCAGCCACACACACATTCCCAGGCTATTGCTCCGGCAAAGAAAACGGCTTCATCAGAATTCTCCACATCTCTTGGCCCAGAGCGCCTTTCGGCCGAGCTGGGATTGGACAAGGTTCATTACCCCTCTTTGATGTATTTCTTCTTTCAATTTTACAGCCTCGCACCTTTTCCCTCGTCAGGATCAACTCTGAGCACAGATAAAGACCAACCCTTCACACGTCTGTTGTGGATAGGGAGACAAAAAGGCTTCGGGCCTAGGTTTTCTTTTAAGGCCGACTGTGAATAACATGTGAAGATGAGAGGGCATCATGTGAATGCGATTCTTTCAATTCATCGGGCAAATTCGTATCCTTAATGACGGCTAACAAGCTGCTGCTTTGAGAAGGTTAAATGTGCAGCCGGATCTCTGAAAACAATCTGTTTGAAGTGTTCTTGATAAAATGGACTAAAGCAAGTGCCAAATGACCTCAAACAAGCTGGAGCCGGAGAGTCATCACGCACGATAATGCGCACCATCGGCACTCCTCGTCTTAACGCATGATTGCGCCGAATGTTCGCGTAAAAGATTGCGCGCGTCTGCCTCATGATGTGGAAGTCTGTCAGACACGCACAAGTTCACAAACAAACACGGATCGACTGCACTTGTCAATCAAGAGGGCTAATTCGGTTTTCATTTGCAACCTCATTTAGCTCTTGTAGAAGATCTTTTTAATTGAGTAAGACTTTAATTTATATACATACAATATATTATAATAACAGTAATAATAAATGAACATTTACTTTATTCTAAATAGACAGAACAAAGAATGGCTGACAAACATGATCGATCGATGGATTGACATCAAAAAATGTGAAATACATGTTTTAGAAGACAAAGTATTTTCTGTAACTGTAAAAGAGAGATCAGATTGGAGAGTTTTTCCTTTTTTTTTTTTTTTTTTTTTTTTGCTTTATATTTAATCTCACTACTGTCTTTGGAAATAATCGACATATTAACTACATCTCATTTTTTCTTTTTCTGTCCTACAGGAACAGAGACCTGTTTTGCAGTCCCACTGTAAGTCAGGCTCCAGAGCGGATGTTAATTTGACTGAATCATCAGCTTTGAGTCGAGAGGTGAGGACGTAGGAGGGCCGTATTTGTGGCGGCTCATCTAACAAGGTCACGATGTTTGGGTTAAGGACAGACAAAATTAATATGTGACTGCGCTAGGAAGGCCACTTTTAATTTCACAGGTCCTGCCTTCCCTTTTCTCCATCTGTGAGAGAGGGGCCAAACCGTGGCCTGATGAGGGCACAGCCATCACGGTTGCCTTGGCAACATTTAATTGCTTTGCCTCTGTCAAAATGGCACTGTTTTTGTTCTTTTTTTTGTTCCCCATCTCTCTGGTTCTCTGCCTCTGATACACTCAATTCCATTTCTGCCAATAACTGCTAATCCTTCTCCCAGAACCACAATCATGAGGTTTCATCTCCAGCATGGGCCACACTTTCTTTCCGCTGAAGGGACGGTGCAGCATCCACGCTGAGCTGATGTTTTGCTATTTCTTTTGCTATACAGCATATCCAACAGGCTACCGGAACATAAATATACTTTAAGCAGCTTAAATTAACAATTTTTTTTTGTTTGTTTGTTTGTTTCTTATTCTGTTTTTCTTCTTTTAATTTAATTTAATTTAATTTAATTTTAAAAAATTTAAATTAAAAAAATTTAAAATCATTTTGTTGTATTGTATTTTGTATCATACTTTGTTTATTTTAATCAATTAATTTGTTTGCTTATTTAGTTACTTGTTTTATTTCATTTTTGTTTTCTTGTGTATTTTGTGGTATTATCTATTTTATTTTATGTTTTGATTGCTTGCTTGTTTTGTTTTATTTCCTTCGCATTTGTTTATTTATTTTCACAGTTTCAGTTTCTTTTTTTAGTTTAATTTTATTATGTTGTATTGCATTTGACTTTTTTTGTTTTGCATTTGACTTGTTTTTGGTTGTTTTTCACTTTTTTAGGTTTTGTTTTGCATTTAGTTTTGTTTGGTATGTTTTATTGCATTTTATTTTATTTTATTAATATTTTACTTTCATTTTTTTTTGTGCTTTTTTATTTATTTATGTATTTTATCTCAAGATGATGCACATTTTTTTAGCATGGCAAGTTTTATAACTATGCAAATTAATAGTTAACATTCTATGCGCTAATTTTTAAAATGGCAAAATAATGTACGGTAAATAAAAAATTTATAGTAACATTAGCAGCAGTAATATAATTAGCAATAAAGATCACTATCATAATCACTACATCTAAGTGTTTCTAGTAATTGCATTCGTGACTGAATGCATTATAACTACTGAATATTGTGTCTGTCATTTTTTTAATTATTTAATTATTTGTTTAATAAACTAGGAAAGTCATGTGATATTTTTCCTCATAACAATGCTTTGACTACATCCCACTGTGAATTGTAAAAGAGATTAACATCCATTTAAAACTCAGTGGTGGACTGACCGCGAAGACCTTCTCACAACAACACAGACTAAGTGCAATTAAGGCTCTTCGACAGACTTTGTCTCAAATTTGACATGGTGGCAGTGGGGGACATGACTGCGAGCCCATTGTTTTCCTGGTTTTGACAGAGGATACGGCTTAGCACAAGTGGAACTTATGATTCCATTTGTCTAGGAACTGAATCAGACAGCGGGTCTTAATGCAGTTGTGCTCCTTCAGAGCCAAGAGGAAGCTGGCAGACTAGACAAGGATTGTGTGAGAACAGGTCTACAGGAAGGAGTTGATCTGCATTGGTCTCAGTGAATTAAGAAAAGTAGGACATGAGATATGATGACTGGCTCGTTTTTTAGATGTGGCGATAAGCCACACATTTGTATGTCAAATCAAATCAAGTCAAGACTGCTTTGTTGTCAATTCTTCCACATGTACTGCACATACATACAGAGAATTGAAATTACATTACTTTCAGACCCTTGGTGCATACAGATAACACTAACAGTAGAGAATATAAACACAAATACAGCAAATTCCCCGTTTACTGCTTGTTTATTGATTGTTTTACCACCCAAGACACTTATGTATTGTGCAAATATGAACAAGACAAAAAAAAAAAAAAAAATTGTGCTAAATACAATTTGCAGATAACATTTTTTTTTTTTTTTTTCTTTTAGGCTGGTTCTGATGAGTGATCGGTTTTGACGAATCCGGCAGATCACAGTAATTTGGCGTACTTTACACGACTGTATCATGTCCCTCCACCATTGCGACCCAAACACCAGAACTAGCTCTTTAAAATTCCGAAATTGTTGGCTAGATACATGCCTTCATCATTTGATGAATTACTGCTGCTATGATCATCAGAACATAAACACAAACATCTCATCTTATTAAAAGTCTGCTTTTAATTGCCTCCTAAATTACCACCAGCTTTCCTGCGGGTGGTAATACCGAAATGCTAATTGCGCCAATCAAACAACACTGACTTGTTTGAATTCGGTGCATTCTATAATAAGCCTCATTTACATATAAAGGGCAACAATGATGATGAAATAATTGACATATTCCTGGTACAGCAATAAACTGGTGCATTAATGTGTCTGGTCAAGCTGAATGAGTTGGATAGTGAATGATACTACTATAGTGGGGGGGGGGGATGAATATGTATACTGCGTGAAGAGTTGTATATGCTACAATAAACATATCAATCAAAAAGTTTTCAACTCTCTAATGATATCTATAATTAGAGTATTATTAAAATTTGTTGTTGAAATGAAAACATATAAACGTGGCTGTCATAACTTTAACATGCATTAAATAACCATATAATGGAGCACATAGACTGCATTTGACAAAACACTCTCTAGAGTGCTCTTTTTGTATAGGTTAAAATGAGCTAAATGGCTTTCCTGAGGTAAATGTATGTGACGTATATTCCTCAGCATTTCTTGACGTCTTTTTGCGGTTGAAACACGATTACAACGATAGAAGAAACATTTCATTAAGTTTTATCTTTCAGCATACCTTCAGACGTTCATTTAAATGTTTATTTTCGCTGTAATGAGTAGTACTAATGCGAAAGCGATGATAGTTTCACGTGTGCTACGTGCTGCCTTTTGAAATGAAGTATTCTGTCATTAAAATTATCATATTAAATAAAAATTAAAGCTGCAAAGCAGTAAGCCTATAGCTAATATTGAATGTTTTATTCACTCATCAGATGTAAACAGCATAGACAAGGATTTTTTTTTTTTTTTACTCTCTCTCTCCCTTTTTTTAAAGATAAACCAGCGACAAGAATGTGGATTGTGGATGGTGACATTTCCCGGCATAATTTGTAAGTCCATAATTTTTAACATTAACACAATGGTCCCACAATGTATCTGGACACTTAAGCCAAACTAAATAGGGACATATCATGAGAAATGAAACTTTAATCACGTTATGAAGCATACTTTAACTTCCAGGACTGACATTTCAAAAATGACATTTCATCACTTATTGACATTTAAACATTTCCAAGTGTTCGAATACATTTGGCGCCAATATGTCATATATGTGGAATGTAACATTTCATGGAATGTGGCAGAGAGACAGCTATTTCTCAAACGAATGGTATGTGCAGACATATGCCATGAAGACAGACTGAAAGAGGGCAGGAATTTGAGCAGGCCGGCGCTTCGCCCACCCAAGCAATTTGGTGCAGTGATGGGCGTTCAGAAAAAAAAAGGATGGTCCATCTCCTGTGGCAGCGGGTGGGCTTGAGGGGCATGTTGGAAATCTGAGTAAACAGCGGCTGTCTTTTGCCTCCTGCACCAAGTGCAAGACTGCAAGGCAAGCTGGGAGATTTATAGTTGTCAGGGTTTGTGTAAGAGGCCTTGGAAAATGTTCCAATTTCAGTTTCCCAATCAAACCCAGCTAATGTAATAGTCCCATCTCAGGAACTACTGCTCGCCCGCCCGCCCGCCCGCACCCACCTACCAATCCTAGACCCCCTCCACCCAAAACAAAATCAGTGGCCGCATCCAGCCCAGTGGACCGCAGGTGTGCACTCGGCTATAACTCTCATTTTCAGCAAGCGCCAGTGGGTGAAGAATGGAATCATGGGAAACAGCGGTGACTCTCATAAACATTTTACAAGGATGATTACGTACTGGTCAGACTGGAGAAATCTCCAGCCATGGTGAAATCAGTCACAGATGGACCCCTCTACCGTAACCGCAAACAATGCCCTACACTGAACGTGTGTATTCTGGTGTGTTTAATGCAGGCGTTGTTGCGTAATACTTGTGTCAGTGCATTTGTGGTTCAAGCTGACAGATGCTTTATGCATTTTAGGCTACTGTGCTGAATTAGGGATGGTTTCCAAATATAGTAATGGTTTTACTGATGAATGTATTGGGAAACAGAAACACAAAGTGCTTTTCTTTGGATGTTTTAGAACTGTCTATGAGAAGATGGGCTTAGGTAATGAAAAAACCCTTCTTAAAAGTAGCTCAATTTAACCAGCCTGTCATTAACAAACTGGATAAATTGGTCTCTTTGAAGGCTTTTGAATGGATTTGGACAAGTTTAAGGCAGAAAGCATAACACCAGTTTGCCAGAAGGAGGAAGCATGCTAGATCACAAAATATCTGGTCTAAGTAAAATATTAGCAGCATTAGCATTTGTGCTAGATCGCATACATCGTTTACTTCTCCAAACAACACTTGCATTATGACCGTAGTTATTCATCTATTAAAGTTGACGTCGTCTAGCTGCTAAGTTGTAGAGGTTTAGTTCTACACTAGCATTATCAACAGGTAAAATCATTTGCCATGTTATATACTGCTCTCTCTGAGTTAACTGCATTAGCACATTACATTCTAATGAGTGAAGAAATCATTGTTATTATACTGACATAAAATAAGAATATCCCACAACCCGAGCAGCACCAGTCCACTTGTTTCATTCATGACGTTCAAGGAAAACAATCTTGTCAACCTAGCATACCAATCTTGTGTCAAAATAAATTACAGGCTGTTTCACTGTGGTCAAAATAATTGTAAGTATGTTTCCATAATATATATATATATATATATATATATATATATATATATATATATATATTCAACAAAGTTTATTATACTCTGCATTGTTTATGTATGTTGTGATGAACAAAGATACCAATGCCTTAAACCTCATACTGCCATCTATTGTTGTGGAAGAAGCATTAAGCAAGATAAAATGTTTTGGAGACCAGTGCCATTGTAGTATATCTGTGGTATACTGTATGTAAACAATACACAACAAATTATACACCTATATATATATATATATATATATATATATATATATATATATATATATATATATGCATCTTAAATTGCAAATATGTTAAATTTTTACTACAATTTAGCTCTTTTAAAGACTTGACCTGACTTGACACATTATCTTGAGCTCTCTAGAGATAGTCAAAAATCCTGCACAGTGTGGCAGTAAGTATGCGAAGAGAGAGGAAGATAGGGAGATGGTGTCCTTTGGGAGAAGGCAGAGGTTGTGAGCTCGCAGTGTAGATAGACAGACAGTAGGAGACAAAAAATGTATGATGCAGCAGAGCTCCAGGCACAAAGGTCCCTGACAGGTGAGACCATATTAGATGAGCTGTGCATGATGATGTCGGCAGGTGTGTGGCAACTGGATTTTTTTTTTTTTTTTTAAAGATGGCAGTAAATTATTTATAAACACAAGCATAACTATATGAGGAGAAGAGGTCTCATGGTTAGTGTAAAAGAAACTGTTCTCGTTTGTAATTTCTAAGCAGTTTACTTCACCTCTGAAATTGTCTTTTCATCCGAAGTCACTCAGACACAGAAAATAATGTTAACCAGTCTGAAAATAACTCTAGGCATCCTTTTAAGTCAACTGTAGATGTTTCCATCTAGAAACGAATCAAAAAAATAGATACAATTTTATGTATGAAGTGATTTACATTCTGTTTTATAAAAAGCTGTGTCAAACTCTGTCTGCCCTAGTTCTTGCAAACACATTTAAATGCCTGCATAATGATTGACTGGAGTTTGTTGCCATGACATTTATGTGTTATGTATGTTTCTTGTACATTGTGAATTCTTGAATTCGCCTGCCAATTGCACTTCTCACCATTCTTTACGTGAGTATATTGAGTCTGCCTAGTTTTGTCCCATTTGCCTGCATTTTGTTTAAGAAAATTGGATTTCAATTTGAATTTGTCTACCTTGACTGATCTTATCTTCTCTCAATAAAGTTGCAAATGGATTTTGAACTACAACCTGAATCAGCTACATTACGCCCAAGAAAAGTTTTGCAAACGAACTGATGCCACCGGGAATGAGTTTCCACTGTAGTACAAAATCAATCACAATGAATTTCGAGTTAAAACGTCTCAGAGATTGTACGTTTTCACTGTGAGTTTTAACATATCCTTGGTTTTCAGTCCCTCTCTTCTCATTTTTCAGCTTGCTAATGCTGAAGGAGTTAGCATTTTTTTCCCCTTGTACCAGCACCTGGTTGTATAAAACACACCATCTGTGTTTTATTCAGCTGTCTCTGACCACTTGGAGGCAATGCACTGTTTGCGCTTCTGTAGCAAGTACAGTAATTAAACAAAGCTCCATTAACTACTAGGAATGTGAGAAAGACTCAACACAGATGTTACAGTGAATCTGCTGAAAACTATTGAAGAAATCATGCAGGATGGTTGGCAGTGGGTGCAAAAGGAGGAGAAAGGACACACTAGGGGTGAGGGGCGTAACCAAAACTGGTTTCTTTTGTCTTGCCTCCTGAGTTGATCTATACTAGAGTACGAGTGGGTCAAACAGTGGTTTTAACCTAACTGCAAGGGCCGAAACCCAACCCCTGGTTATTGTTGGATGGCTGATGAACTGGCCTTGGATCAGCACGCTGAAAGCTGCCAAGGAAAACCATCATGTATAAACAAATACCAAAGTACTCACCTTACCGCAAGCTGCAGTTTGAAGATCTATTGTCAGAATGACTTTTCTTGAACCTTCTCTCTTAAGTGCAGTCATGCAACAAGATTACCACCCAGGCCCTCATTTAAAATGCCTCTCCCATACCTGTCAGACCAGCGGCAGATGCGCGGCTAAGCCTTCAGATTCCAGACACCATCACTGGATTTAATCCAGGGATGAATCTGCTTTGCTGTTTGTAACTCTGTGGTCTTAACTCTGTTTTCTGTTCAAGCCGCAAAAATAACCTTTGAGAACAATGTGGGCCCAGCCGACAGTAGCGGGCACTATTTTTGATTTTCTCAGCCACATGTTCATGAGCATAATCATAAATATCTCCAGCCAATTATGACACCAGAGCTAAGGGGTTAGAGTTGTATCACCAAGCTTTGATGAGGATTGATATTTATATTGTGAGTGTTATACATAACTGAGAAGTGTGAACTGCTTGTTGATTGACGGGTTGTTGGAAAAGTGTGATTCTCAAGCATGTGGAGATTCTCACGCCAGAGTAAGGAATCAATCCTGGCACGTAAAATGCAAGAGAAAAGATGACAGGCATGCATGTGAGGCTGGAGCATACGCTGCTCCAATTCACTACTGCAACACATTAAGTTTGATGTGTTTGATTTCCCAGCTGTAGAGTCCAGATAAAACAAGTTCAGGGTGTTAGTCGTGCTTTGAAATATGCTTGTTGTTTTCTAACCGGTTTAAGTCATTGTGGGTGCCATCTTGCATATTTCAGCTAAAACTGAATTCAGTGTACATTTAGAAGTACATTAGTATTTCGATTAGCCCACAGCTATGGTCAGATATGGACTACGAGGTGGTCATGATTGGAATATGCTAGCTGGTTGTTGTCACACACAACAGCTCTATCTAATCTTCTGACATAACCACCTTAAAACCATCTTAAGGTGGTAGCTATAGGATAAACATGACAACTGGAAACTTGCTGCTTCATGTAAAATGGTTTAAATAGTCAACCAGCTGGACTACCTCCTCTGACAAGGGCCCTGTTGAGAACAAAAAATTGGGTCAAGCTAGTCTACCAGGTCAGCGAATTAAGCCCTACCAAGTAGTAGTTGAACTGGTTAACAACCTAAACCATTTTATGGTTGTCTGTGTGGATTCATATATAGTTCCTGGTCTCTAACTGATCCATCATGGCCATTTGCTGAACAATCATGGTTTAGAAGAGGGTTGTCAAACACAACGGGGTCAAACAGGTCCTAAAGGGCCACTGTGCTGCAAAGTTTAGCTCCAACCCTAATTAAACACACCTAAACCAGCTAATCAAGGTTTTCAGTATCACTAGAAACGTCCAGGCAGATGTTTTGAAGCTGGTTGAAGCTAAATGCTGTAGAATAGTTGCCCATGACACTTGTGGTTCTGACGGTTGACTTGCTGAACTACCATCTCAGTCAAGGACTCTACATGGACGAAGCAGTTTAAAACAATTTAAATTGGTTTTACTAGTCACTGGAACAAGGTAGCTGGTTTGTTGATGGCCCAAGACAGTCTACCAGGGCTGCCGGGTTAATCCCACCAGCTGGAAGTTGAGCTGGTCAGCCACCTAAAACCACCTTGTACCAGCTTATGGTGGTTGGAATTTCAGAGCTGGAGTCTAAAGCCCAAAACACACTGCAGGATTTTAGCAATCCTATAAGATCACTGCAAGTCACACTGTGCAACATGGATCTAATAAACTTGGATATGACATGTTTAGACTGTACGATTATGACATTTACTGACTTGTACGATACGACGCACGTTACTATAAAATAATAAACGTAATCAGCATGCGCTAGTTTTGAACAAAAAGAGCGCGATAAATCACACTTTAGCCATTGTATTGTTTATTTGTGGCGAAAAAAAAAATGGAAGTGGCGAAAGGGGAAGCGATAGAGGTCGAGGCAAGCATTTTATGTTTTAGCACCATGTCGCGTTGATTTAATGTCTTTTTTGATTTCATGTCACATTGATTTCATGTCCATGTTTTATTGGTTGGTCAGTAAACGTGAATCGTACCAGCAAAAACACTGTGCAATGATCACACTGTATTGTAGGCTATCTTTGGTCACAAGACTGTGAAAACAGCCGTCTTTGAACTTTTTTCTCAATGTACAACACAGAACCACCGATTAGGAGCCAAGATCACAGAAATCGGCACGGTTGTTTCACGGTGCTAATCTTTCATCTGGGACAGCTGGTTTATATGGTTAACCAGCAAGACCTAAATCTTTTTCAAGGGCCCTGGTGAAAAAAAAACTAGCTTTTTTTCAGAAGGGACTAGCACTCATAAGACTTAAAACAACGTTCACAGGAAATGTCCACAAACGCCTTGTATGCACATATTTGGTCCCTTTTCATTTTAACCACATATAAAATGCAATGAATCAAAGAGGGTTTTGTTGTCAACAGTACCCAAAGCCTGCTTCTGGATGTAAGACAACCTCAGATGAAGGGTTTGCACCCAACACCAATAGTCGCCAATCTCGTTAAATAGGTGCTTCAATGACTGTGATTTCTACTGTCTTACCTACAAGCGCAGTTAGTTCTGAAGGAGTTATTGATTTTTTTTTTTTTTCTGTAGTGAGTGCAGTTTCTCCCTTGATAATGGATCGCAAAGTGTAGGGTTTTCACATCTGTATGGGACCATTTGACTTGTCTGCTAGGTCCTTCAATCATTCCCTAGGTTATTATGCACAGTTAGACCAAAACAAAGCCTGGACAAAAGACATAACGTCCCCATAACTAGATTTGCATTTATGCAAGTAAATACTGATGATTGCAAAGCAGTAAAAACAATTTTTCCCTTTTTTTGTTAAAATCTTCCATAAAATAAAGCCACAGCGGAACTAATGGACTTCAGAAGAAGCAGGTAGGCCATTATGCTAATTTTTTTTTCAACCAAAATTACCCACATATGACTGAAATCATCAACTAAACGTCAATATGTTGTGATTCAAGCTGATTTAATCACAGACAATTGCCGACAAGTGTACAATGTACACTGATGCCACATTGTCATCATACATAAATGAGGTGTTTTTAAGAAAGACTCAAAACAGTCAACACAGTCTGCTCAAGCTGAGTTAATGTGTTATGTGTCAGTTTGTGCCCTCCGGTGGTGTTATTCATGGAATGGGGAAGTATGTGCCCGTGCTTTGATAACACATGCTGCTCTTGCTGATTTAAATCAAGGGTGGCGTGCCATTGTGCAGAGAAACAGGCAAACAGAGGGACCATTGTGTGTGTGAGGTGTGTATGTGTGTGACGAGATTAGACTTGCCAAAGCCCACCCTCTAAAATGCTTGCAAATATTGTGCAAGCCACCATAATAAAACCAAGACACTTGGTGAAAAAAAGGTATTTAAAAGGCTTATAGTGTACAAAGATTTTGATATCAGTGAGTTCGGAAGGCAAAGAGTGTGTTTGACATCCAAGGTCAGGTACTTGTCTAGCCAGCTTAGTTATAATGGTATAAAGGAACTGTTTTTTTTTTGACAACTTTATTAATATTATACTTGATTTAGAATGTAACGTCCAGAAAATAGCTTTTTTGTCTTTTTCTTTCAGAGGCATGTGAGGTCATTGAAATAGATTCATGATCAATCTCTGGAAGTGCCGGATCCAGTCTGTTCCGGCACAAATTATGCCCTGCATGCTTCCCCACCAGTATCAGCTGTGCATGTGAATCAACACAGAAGGCAAGATTTTCTCAGAAACATAACATTCACAGGAATGATACATTGTTTACTGCGATTGTGATTCCTTTGCAAGTACATTTATGCCTCCCCTGCGCTACATGAAAGTCTGTTTAAATGCACTTTTTCACAATATATGCCTTTTGCCTCTAGATAAAAAGCAGACTAAATTTATTCAAATGTACTTTACATCAAAATGTAATGATATAACTGTAATTAGATTTTTTTAAATTTATTTATGCAAAAAAAAAAAAAAAAAAAAAAAAAAAATATATATATATATATATATATATATATATATATATATATATATATATATATATATATATATATATATATATATATATAAACTTGAATTATTACACTGGTATTCCAATAGGGCTGGGTGATAATGCAGTGCTTTATATAAATTGCCAAATCTCACAAAATGAATGTTGCTTAATTTTGTATTGCCAGCAAAATCCTTGTGAGGATATTGTAAATATAATCAAATATTCAATATTTATCTCCTAGTTAGATCCAGTAGATGCACTGAAGAAAGAGGTGGATAACCATAATGATGTCGGTCAAACGTTATAAATATCTAGGAATTCCTTAGTGTGGAGTTGCTATCCAATAACCACAAGCATCAGACATAAACCATTTTCAAATGTCCTGTGGTTGTGAGAGGAATTGGGTTATTATGATGGTGATGGCTATATCAGGAAGAGGAGGGGATCGTTGTGCAAATTAATTGAATAATTTATCAAGCAAAGCCATGATTAGTCAGGTCTGAATCAATGGAGTACAGGCAAATGTGCTTGATTAGACGATCAGGCTGATCTGTAACTAGCAGACAGTCTATGATGAGCTGATACTCAGTTCTGAGTGCTCATAGCAAAGACTTAAATCTATCTGTTTCAGCATTGACACTACAGCTACCATTCTGTTCATGGTGTATTGATAAAAAGATCGATAGACAGACAGAATGATACCTAGAGAACTATAGCTAGAATGATAGCTAGATAAATACAACGGCGGACAGACAGAGATACAGAAAGACAGACAGAGACAGACAGACAGACAGAAAGAAATACAGATAGACAGATAGACAAACAGATAGATAGATAGATAGATAGATAGATAGATAGATAGATAGATAGATAGATAGATAGATAGATAGATAGATAGATAGATAGATAGACAAACAGACAGAGATACAGACATACAGACAGATAAGCCCATTTCACACTGCGATTCCGGCAAATACACGGGTAAAGTGTTCCGGCAATTGTTCCTGGTTCGCTAGATTTTGCACTTTCACACTCACAGTGATGACCCGGGATATGTGCGTGCTTTCACACACAAGCCGTAAAGGACCCGTAATGACACATGACATCAGGACGTGACATGTAATATACGAGATAGGCACGTTATACTTTCACTAAATCAAGCGTACGATCTCAGCGTCAACACGGAAAGTGAGGAACGAACTGATCTCTGCTTTTTTACAGTTTGCATATTTTTTGGTCGCAAACGCTGATCTTCCTTCAAAACAGCCAGTAAAAGAGTAGCATGATAACGTGCATCATCGCTACGACATAGCATTAGATCTGGCTTTTGTTCACACAGCGCTCTTCCCTGGGCTCAACCCAGCGATGTTACTAGGTCCCCGACCCAGGTTCAATGGCAAAATCAATCCCTGGATGTGTTTGCTTTCACACAGAAGGCGACCCAGCAATTTGCTGGGTCCGACGTGCAGTGTGAAAGGGGCTACAGAAAGACAGACAGATAGAAAGACATACAGACAGACAAAGATACAGACAGACATACAGATAAATATACAGACAGACAGAGATACAGACAGATAGACAAACAGACAGAGATACAGACAGACATAGATACAGACAAGCAGAAAGACAGACAGACAGATAAACAGACAGACAGACATACTAACAGATAAACAGACAGACAGAGATACAGAAAGGAAGAAAAACAGACAGACAGACAGTCAGACAGAGAGATAAACAGACAGACAGTCAGACAGACAGACAAACAGACAGATAGACAGAGATACAGACAAACAGAAAGACAGACAGACAGACGAAGATACAGATAGGCAGGAAGACAGACAGACATACTAACAGATAAACAGACAGAGATACAGAAAGGAAGAAAAACAGACAGACAGACAGACAGTCAGACAGAGAGATAAACAGACAGACAGTCAGACAGACAGACAAACAGACAGATAGACAGAGATACAGACAAACAGAAAGACAGACAGACAGACAGACGAAGATACAGATAGGCAGGAAGACAGACAGACGGACAGAAAAACAGACAGACAGACAAAGATACAGACAGACAGAGATACAGACCGACAGAAAGACAGACAGACAGACAAACAGACAGAGATAAAGACGGACAGAAAGACAGACAGACAGAAAGAAAAAAAAGAAAGAAAGATATATAGACACACAGACAGAGACACAGAGAGAGATACAGACAGATAGACAGACTGACAGAGATACAGACAGACAGACACACAGTTGGGAGAAAGAGTTAGCTGACTAGCTAAACTTGCTTAACACTAGATTTGGCCAGACTGGAAAATCAACTAGGACACCTTGAGACCAGCATAAGACCAGCAAACTACTTTAGGCTGCTCTCTTAAAATCCTCCAGAAAGGCTGTATATTTAAAAAAAAAAAAAAAATTCATCTCACAAACAGGCCATGCAAGCGATAACATATCTCTCCATTTCTGTTATTAGCCTGCAGCCAGGCTTTCTCCAGCCATCATACGAATAGCAGCTACACTTGCATGCTAAACCACATCGCTAAACGCAGAACTGTTTCCTCATTGTGAAGCTAAAATGATTTATTTTTCATTTTGTCTTTTCTTTTTCTCGACTCTGCACCAGGAAATAGCTCCTAGCACCTTAACACCATTAGCCACACCGCCAATTGTGCTAGGGAAGACACTTATCAAACGCCTCAGTGCTAGCATCTTGGCGGCTACGTCAAATGCTTCTTTGCTAGCAGGAGGATAAGCAAATCCTTCTGTGTTCTTATTTTTTTTAAAAGGTTTTTTTTTTTTTTTTTACCACAGTGTGAGCGGAGGTCATGCGTTTTTCACTACACTTTCAGGAAGTGGCTAACAGCGACATGCTTACATTCACTCACTGCTTAGCATTGTAGGGGCAAACTTTACATACTGTGGGCATTAAAATATACTGACCCACTCACTCACTAAATAAATAAATAAGACAGATTGCGTTTTATATTTAATTATTTGGAATTATTGATTATCTATCTATCTATCTATCTATCTATCTATCTATCTATCTACTAAAGAAGTAGGTAAAACAAATAAGCAAACAAATATTTATCTGTTATAAATGTAATATTTACCAGTAATAAACACATAATCTAACTACACCAGCTTATTTATTTTGAATATTATATTTATAAAAATAAGTAAATGTAACACTTTAAAATAGGTAACACTTGTTAACTATTAACTATGACATTTATCTCAATAAATTCTTAATCTGCTGCTTATTAATAGTTAGTAAGGTAGTTGTTAGGTTTAGGTTTTGAGTAAGATAAGGTCATGCAGAATAAGGCATTCATATATTCTTAATTAGCACTAACACATGGCTAATATTATAGTAATATGCATGCTAATAAGCAACTAATAGGTGTTACCTATTCTAAAGTGTTACTTTTCACATACAATAAGTGTTTACATACAATGCCATATATTACAGCAAAACATCAAATAATTACCAAGTAATTTTAACTAAATACATTTGTACAAAACAGATAAATGTTTGCTCATAAAATAAGACATGTAGGATGAACTCATGAATAAATAAATAAATAAATAAAGTGGTCCAACTAACATGCAGGAAATATAACTATAAATACCTATTAAATACAAAAATATCTTTCTACGAAAGTGCTACATGTGTTTTAAACCAGAACCACACTCTCATTCATCCCTGACCCATCTATCTAGTGCTTGTGTTTGGCATTCCCACAGCGTTTATCCCACCTTCAATCTCACTTTACATTTCACAGGGGTCCTGAACGATCCAGACCTGGACGGTTTGAGAACAGACAGACCCGGATCTTCTGAAATTACGGCGTCTCCCAACACGAGCAGGCCTGCCAACTCCCCTCAAAGCCCAAGAGGATGATTAATGGGCAGGTAAAGACTTTTCCGAGCCACGTCTAGATACCTCAGCTAGGCCTCAGTGCTCAGATAAAAGTCAAAGCGGATCACGGGGGCCAAACGCGCTCTCTCAAAAGTACCAGGACAAAAAGCCTCGTCAAAAAGCATTCTCTGCAATCCTCGACACGTTCAGACAGGTAACGGAAGCCGTCGAAAACAGCCAGAGGACTCTGTCTTTTCTCTTCTTGCTACATCAATTTGGTCCTGAAGACAGTGACTTTACCTCGTGTGGCTCTGAATAGTGAAGCGACATCAAAGACACACTGAGCAAATAAAAGCTGTATGCAAACGAGTGACGAGAGTCGGGTTAATTGGGGAACGGAGAGCTCCGGCAATCGGTTTCATTGCTTTTTGCTCTCTGCACGGGAAAGATGAAAGACAGAGCCTGAGCTCAATGCGGCTTGTGTGTTGTGTTGTGTAGCTCTTCTGTATCCGCAGGACAGACAGAAGAGAACGGTTTGTTCAGAAGTTGACTGGATGTGGAGTTCACACGGAGGTCTTGATCTCGATGGTGAGAGCTACTCATGTGTGAGTCGTCTTTGAAAGAGAGAACGAAAGTGTGTGTGATACAGTCGTCATTCTGTCTCTATCTATCATACATGACAAAACATCACAAATAATATTACTGAATAAAAATAAAGTTGAGTTTAGTGTGTCTGCTTACTATGAACATATAAATGTACATGATGAAAATCAAAATGAAGTAATAGTGATCGGCAATAATTCTTACAATCAGATCAATGCTGCTGTAGTTGGATTATTTATTTATAATAATAATAATAATAATAATAAATATTAGTACTAAACAAGTAAAAGTAATTAGTGATAAATCATACTGTATAAAAACTGCACAGGAATTCTAAGAATTAAAAGTTAGCTAGGGGTGCTCCGATCCCGATCGGCCGATCGTTATGCGCATCTCGTCAGTAAAGCCGGTTCTCTAATCAGCGGTTAATTCCATCAGGTGCGTGATTTCACATAGAGCAGCTGTTACTACACAGAGCCGTTGTTAATAGAGAAGATGCGCAAATCACGTTGATTTTCAGCGTTTATTGGCGCATCTTCTCAGTTAACAATGGCTCTGTGTAGTAACAGCTGCTCTATGTGAAATCACGCACCTGATGGAATTAACCACTGATTAGAGAACCGGCTTTACTGACGAGATGCGCATTAACGATCGGCCGATCGTGATCGGAGCACCCCTAAAGTTAGCCATTCTATTTATTTATTTATTTATTTAATTTGCTTATTTATAATAAATATTAGAACTAAATAAGTAAAAGTAGTTAGCGGTAATACATTATATTGTAAAAAATACACAGTAATTCTAATAATTAAAAGTTAGCCATTGTAGTTAAATTATTATAAATGTACACACTATTAAATCAATTTAAACAAATAAAAGTAATGAAATTAATTAATTTATTTATTTATTTATTTGTGTGTTTTCTATTTACTTACAATAAATATTTGTACTAAGTAAAAATAATTAGCAATTATGAATTATATTGTAAAAAAAAAAAAACTATAGTAATTCTAATAATTAAATGTTAGCCATTGTAGTTACATTATGTATGTACATACTATTAAATAATCAAAAAACAAATAATTTACTACACCAGATTAATTTTAAAAACACACAACAACAACAACAACAACAACATCAGTAATAATAATAATAATAATAGACATTAAGCAACTAATATTAATAAATAATTGTGCCATAGTATACTATTTATTAAACAGTAACAAAATAAATTATTATTATTATTACTATCATTATTATCATTAAAATACACATATATATATATATTTAAAAATATATTTAAAAAATGTAACAAAAATCATGACCTATATATTCACATTGGCATGGGCACAATTATAAAACCCATTGTATTTCTGACCAGTATCTTCTTAAATGGTTTCAGACTAATTCGTTAGAAAGACCTGCGGCAATCACGTGATTCAGTCGCGAGTTGGAAAACGAATCGTACTCTTGACCGTCAATATTTCTCTGTCTCGTTACACACTCCACTCAGCTAAAACACATCGATTTTGCCAGAGTCAGCAGTGATCCTGCAGAGCCATACAGGAAAACAGGACTCCTCCATCCAAACATGTTTAACCCCGAGGTCTTTACTGCAATCACAGCCTATTCATTCAATTCCACTGGAGGACCTGGATGAAGCCTAACGCACAATTAAACCCAGTTAATCCCTGGATACCGTCTCATTATTTCGCATTAGAAGTTGTGGGAGAGGTGAATTGGAGTGGAATTAATGTGAATTATTAAAAAAACTGAAAAACACACACTTGGAACTAATTGACGTCCCACATGGCAAAAATTAAAAATAAAAGAGATGTGTGGAGAGGAGCTGATTGTGTAAAAGGGAAGCGACACTATAATTTTAGATCATTATCAAACTATCTTTCTGAAGTCAGCATGAAACGCTATTCACAACCCAATTTACTTTCAGAAAACAAGGAGAACTATAGTGGGACTCCTTTTATCTATTTTTTTTTTTTTTTTTTTTTTTAAATAACATGCACCAATAAATCATACACAGTCAGGTTAGGAATATTCCTTAAGGAAGTAGATGGAGTCAGATTTGATTTCGTGTAGATCTTAAAAACAACCTAGATTTCTGTGAGTTCTATCAAACAAACTGCACAGACTATATTTATGTTATTATTTGCATTATTTTATTATGTATGGTCCCGAACAAACAAACAAGCAAACAAATAAATGTACAAAACAATAATAGTAAAAAATAAATCAGTCTAAATAGATTAATTAAACAAACATTGCACTGACTATGTTTATATGTTATAATAATTTATATGTTATATTATTTATGTACATAAATTATAGCAAAAAAATAAATATAGTCAGTGCATTTCAATCAGAACATCTAATAACTAAATGAACATTGAGGCAAACTTTTATCATTTATATTATTATTTATATAAAATATGTATTATTTGTTTATTATCAATCAATCAATCAATCAATCAGACCCCAAAGGGTTAAAAAAAGAACTATTGCAAATCTCTAATTGCACGGCCTACAGGTGCCAAAGAGGCCAAAAATAACGTCTTTATCATCAGGAAACAATACAGACTGTCGTACAATGCAACCAGTAATTTAATATTTTTAGCCCACCAGCAATGACAGGAAATTACTGAGGTATTCATATTAAACTTTCAGCTCTTCTGGTTGGAAAGGAGCATTTCCATGGTAACTGCACAAAGACTGCGCTCCTGAACTGAGCTGAGCGCTTCCCTTTCTCTCTCCCAGACTCTCTTTCTAGGTAATACACATCCGCTTGAAGGTGACGTCACTCCTGCTTCTGGCTTCTGAACAAACTGACCAGAAAACATGGGAAACTATTCATAGATGTTCACGTGATGTGCTGGGATGAGACGGTGAGCCCATTCATATTCAGAAGAACTCAGCAGACGCAGAAATCTTGCTCGCATCAAGAGGCATCAAATAAGTGCTCAATGGTACAAATCAATTTATTTTTACCTTTAACAAAAGAAGTAACAGGTCACTTAATAATGAAAATTATTCCACTATTTGTTTAGTATATTATTTACAATAAATATTAATGTGAATTTAAAAATGTATATTAAAATAGTTTATTAATAATAATAATAATAATAATAATTATTATTATTATCATTATTATAATTATTACTATTACTGTTGTTGTTTATAATAATAATAATAATAATAATAATAATAATAATTATTATTATTATTATTATTATTAGTAGTAGTAGTAGTAGTAGTAGTAGTAGTATAATTAGTGTGTATAATTTAACAAACTACACATATTATATTTATTATTTGCATTATTTTATTACGTATAACGTTTATTTATTGAATGTAAAAAATAAAACAATGAAATGAAAATAGGGAAAATTAACCAGTGTAGTTAATTATAATTGATACTTTTTAAACAACAAAACGACAATATAATCTTATTTATTTATATGATTTTATTTAGATTATTATGCACATTTATTGTAAAGGAACAACTATTCATACTTATTTGATTTATAAATGGTTAGTTATTTATAAATTAGATTTATTTATTATTTTATTTATTTTTACCTCTGTTAAAGGAATAGTTAAGCTAAACATGAAAATTTTGTTACTATTTATTTAGCATAACATTTACACCATCAAAAACAATTCTACACAAAATTATGTCCATAAAGTCAGGGAAAAGTGTGCAGATTTCAAATCAAAATGACATATATTTTTTTTTTTTTTTTTTTTTTTTATTGTCAGTTCAATGATCAGAAGTACACAGATACAGTGTCAGACATACAAAATAAGAACAAAGCAAAATACAATGGAAAGGAAGAAGGGAAAAAAAAAAAAAGGTCAAATGATAAAATACATTACAAGTACAGGGAATCACAAATTAGAGAGTCAAGGAAGGTTCTTTATATAATGCCAAAGAGGTGACCATATCCGCCAAAAGTCATCAGATTTTCGGTGCACGTCATATGTAAGTTTCTCAAGCGGGAGTAATATAGATATTTTAGACATCCACATTTTGAAAGAAGGAACCTGAGGAGATGACCATAATAGTAGTATGCATTTCTTTGCCAGATACACCAAAATTAAGAACATATGTTTCACATGAGAATCAAACACTGTCTCAACTCCAACAGATAACATGTACAATTCCAAGGAGAAACAAAACTGTAACCCAAAGAGTTCTTGTAAAAAGTTATGTATTTTGTTCCAAAAAGGGATGATTCTGCTACAGTACCAAAAACAGTGAAGAAATGTTCCCTTATGTTTTTTGCAATTAAAACATAGGCCAGTCGAATTTCTATAGATTTTCTTTAAACGTAATGGTGTGAGATAAATTCTATTGATGAATTTGTAGTTAAGTTCGTGAACTCCCAATGAATTACATTTAAAGTATAAGTTGTTAATAAGGGCGATCCAATCATCATTGTCAATTTCATGACCTAAGTCCTTTTCCCAAACGTTCTTCAAACTATCTAATGAGGAAGTACATGTATCAGAAAGGGCATCATATATCACTGAGATTATTCCCTTGGAAAAATTGTTTGTCACAATTTGTTCAATGGCAGTAAGTTTGAGTCTTAGTTTACAATTATCTGATAAAGGTTTTATAAAGTGACGCAACTGGAAATATTTGAAAAAGTTTGCTTGTGGTATATTATATTGACATGAAAGTTGTTGGAAAGATTTTAATGTATTCTCTAAAAAAAGGCAAGATATAGTTGAGATCCCTAATTTAGACCAGTCTGAAAGACCTATATTATGTAATGAAATAGGAAAATCTGGATTATAGGCAATAGGGGAAAGCAAAGAAAGGTTGGCTGGAATTTTAAGATATGTTCTGACATCTCTCCATACCAAAAGAGTGTTTAGAATAATAGGGTTTGTTGAAATGTTTTTGATTTTTCTAAAATTTTTAATAAAAGGCAGAAATTTTATTGGAAGGGGGGCACAAACCGTTGCTTCTATATTAACCCACATGGAGTCAGTCCGTTCATTATACCAACTGACCATATGTTTCACTTGTGCTGACCAATAATAAAATTGTAAATTTGGTAAAGCGATGCCTCGAAATGACATATTTTTAATCAGCTATATATATATATATATATATATATATATATATATATATATATATATATATATATATATATATATATACTATCCAGTTTTGGGTGGACTATTTATTAAGGGCTTTAAGGGCAACTTTAAGGAATACTCATGGTGTTGGTAAACAGGATCTGTTTCTCCACAGCAAACTGGAATTTGACATAACACAGAAAATCCCCATCAATAGGATTCTCCAGGGGAGCAGCTGTGGACTTTCACAGGCATGACCCAGATCCTCAGATGGTCAGCTGGGTCTGGTTCCACACACTTTGTCTGGGACGTTACGTTCATTTTGTGCTCTACCATTTCCTCTGAAATTGTGTCATCGGCCAATAAGAATGCATGAATGCTTTCTGTCCGTTCACAAAGAAGTGATTTGAGCCCAACCGAAATAGAAACTCTTTCCATGACAGATCTGACAGATCCTACATGGGCAGCAGGCAATGTCTGGCATTAGCATGTTGTTAAGCTAGCAACTAGATTCTATTTGAACAGCATTTAACTATTTTCTACTTATCCAAGATGGCGGATTGTGTCAAAGTATAAGTTTGCAGCACAACATTATGGGTGGGCCTTTCCTCATGCAGGATATACAGTATGTTGCTCTATATTTTGGACTTAATGAGATATCCAACCAGGCCCAAATAAAATCTGTGGAGTTTTCTGCCATATAAATGGCAAATATTCCATTATATTGCAGTAGATGTATTGCCAGTGCCAGATTTCTTTTGGAAAGCTCCTGAAAGTGTGAAATTGACTTTTTCCCTGTCTGCTGCTTTTGATGTCAAAGAATCAGTGACTTACTGGCCTCAAGCACTTTAATCAACTAAGGCTCATTGGAAAACGTGACGTTGGCTTATTCTTGTATGTTTTGTGACACTTTCAAAGTGAAATGTCAAGTAAAAGCATGTTCGGTTTTATCCAAAACAGATAACCATTAATCTGTTTTTATTCATGTATTTGTATTTGTTAAATATACCATCTCAGTTCACAAACGAAATGTTCAGCGAGTGTCGCTAAACGTTTAATGCTCTATCGCGTTTAAAAATTGAATGCACCACAAACACTAAACCAGACCACAAATCAAACCAATAGTGTTAACAAAAGCAAATGTGAGCTAAAAATGCATTTTAACTCTTTTATTGTGGCTCATGCTTTATGGGACTCGTACCCAAGCGCTGTACCGGGCGTGCTACTGAGCAAGTTTACTACATTACAAAAGCCATACTAATGGAGCTGGTTATATGAAGCAAATATCAAAATATGTTATTTTACAAATCATTCATTATGTTAAAAGTGTTCTGAGGTCATATAGCATAGTGTTGTATAAGGAAAAGTCTTTAAACTGCAGTGAATTTTATGTAGAGGTATATTTTTGGAGGCCTGCATAGATTTTAATCACTGTTGATATGAACGCACCATAAGGCAGAATCATTTTCCTAGCTGCTGTTTGGACTGGCATCTATGATATCGAAAAAGTTTTTCCTGGGTGGCCAGCTTACTTGGGTTTGGCGCCCTTGTGAGCCCGAGATCTGTTTTGAGTTTGCTGTGATAAGAGCGAACATGATATGAAAGGAAAATCAAGTCCTGGATACGTCTAAAAGGGCAAATTCTGTATTGTGTGTGGAAATCCCCCCTTGGTTTCCTTTGCTTTCCTCAGCTGTCAGTTTAGGCCTCTGAATTGCACAGCTGTGTTCCTACCTGCCCTCGCATGAACCGCACGTCACCTCACAATCAGCTCTGTGCTGCTTCCCGGGGCGGTACAAAGTCAGAAAATAAAACGCTAATCATCCATAACCGTCCCCCTCCATGTCACAGGGAGAGCAAAGAGACCATCCAACAAAACATAAATGATTCATCAAGGGCTTTTTCTCATTTGCGCTCTTATTTTCCGCTTTCCCTATTCATTTTATGGCATCTTTTTTGTCCTTCCTGTTCGGGTGGAATCACAGCCTCTGTTTTCACTTTCGTGTCAGCGGCAGGCAGACAGCTCCAGTCTTTCGTTGCTCCATTTTAGCATGAACAAAGCCAATCCAGCTGTGTTGTCAGAAGGAGATGATTCTCTCTTTCTATCTCTCACTCTCTCTTTCTATTTGTTTCTCACCACCCTCCTCTTTTTCCATGCAGTTAACACACACTCTTCTCGACTTGGCAATAAATTCTGTCAGGTTTAATAAAAGGCTACATCTCTCACGCTGTGTACGGCAGTTTGGAGGACTCCTGCTGGGTTGGAGAGGACCCACCTGTCCTAAGAACAACAAAAGGCTGTGACCTTTCACCTATTCTTCCTTGGTTTAGTATCTATTTTACAGATGACCTTCAAGGGGTCATTTCACTGAGAAAATAATATACTTAAAAGATGCTGTATGTAATTTTCAGGCCATTCTCATCCCAAGGCGTCATATACTG